>NC_061510.1:357905190-357955366 GCF_022539505.1 Lolium rigidum | reverse complement strand
AGTAGTTTCCCTTGAGGCCCGGCTGCCACCGGGCTGGTAGGACAAAAGATGTTGTGCAAGTTTCTCATTGCGAGCACGTACGACTATAATTGGAACACATGCCTATTGATTGATTAGTACTTGGATACCGTTTTATTATTATCTCGCAAATGCCCTGCTATGATTGTTACATGAGTTTTTCTCATCCATGCAACGCCCGTTATCCGTCCCCGTGCCTACGATATTTTAATCCTGCTTGTTTACTAAAATCACTACTCGCTGTCTTTGTTACTCTGCTGCTGTTATTTCACTACTGCTACTGTTATAAAACTGTTACTACTGATAAACTCTTGCGAGCAAGTCTGTTTCCAGGTGCAACTGAATTGACAACTCCGCTGTTAAGGCTTCCAAGTGTTCTTTGTCTCCCCTTGTGTCGAATCAATAAATTGGGTAATACTTCCCTCGAAGACTGTTGCGATCCCCTATACTTGTGGGTCATCACTCATCTTTAAAAACAAGCTTGAAAAGTTATTTAGCAAGGAGGGCCCTGTTCTTGACCTCAAGGTCATGAATCCGAAGTTCTTCTTGGTCTTTAGGGCGGCAAACCACATTTCACTTAACAAATCGATATGTTTTCTCTTGTTATAACCTTGCCAAAATAATATTAATTGGAAATAATCATGTGCCTTTCAAGAATCCTTTTTGTAAAATGGGAAGAATGATATCATATACAGTACCATGTTACTTAGTACCGAGTTTATAGGAATCAATCTTTCTCCCAAGGATAATAGATTTTCTTCCTAGCTAGTTAATCTAATTTTTAATCATCCCTCCATTAATTTCCATTCACCCTTTGCAAGTCCCTGATAATGACTCGTAATACCCAAATATCTGATAAGAAACTGGACTTATCCGCAACCAAACAATTCAACACACATATTGGCATCATCTTGGGCCTCACCAAAACAACTCACTTTTATGAAAATTTATCTTTAAACCTGATAGTTGCTCGAACTCTAAGAGAATTAGCTTCAAGTTCTTTGCCTTTTCGATGGCATGTTCCATAAAGAGTATTGTATCATCCGCATATTGAAGAATGGATAACCCTCAATCGAAAAGATAAGGAATCACACCTACAATTTTGCCATCAAACTTTGTGCGTTCAATCATGACGGAGAGCATATTAGGCACTATATTAAATAGCATTGGTGATAATGGGTCACCTTTATGTAGCCCCTTCTTTTTCTCTAAAAGTACTTCCTAATGTCTTCATTCACACTTTAATGGCTACATTACCTCCCTACATGAAGCTATGGTTAAAACACGCTACTCTTTGGAAAATCTTTTATTCTAAGAGTCTACTAGAGGAAAGATACCACCTGACTTTGTAATAGGTTTGTTCAAAATAAATTTTTTGATATCATCCCATTCAAATTTTTCTATGTAATTTATGAACTGTTTCATGAAGGATAATCAAATCATTGAGGATGTTACGGCCTTGCATATAAGTAGTCTGAGGCACTATGTTCAGCCTTATTTTGGCAACTTTGGTGAAACTTTTAAAACTAACATTAATAAAACATACTGGCCTATATTGTTGGATATTTTGTGCCTCATTAACCTTAGTAATAAAATGATTTCACCAAAAAATTGACATAAAAATTCTAGTTGTCCAACATGAAAAAGTTGAACAGTTCTAGAAGATCCAATTTGATTACACCCCAGAAGTTCTTGTAGAACTCGACTCAAAAGCCATCTGAATGAGAAGCTTTGTTGTGTTTCATTTGGAAAACCACCTTATTTACTTCCTCTTCATTATATGGTGTCATAAGTAGGTTATTTTCTTCATCGGAAACTTGTGGAATGTCGTTCGTTCGAGTCTCATCCCAAGAGAAGTCGCCTTCCTCGGGTGCCCCAAATAAATCTTTATAATAATATAATATATGACTTCAATTGCTCATGACCCTTGATGGTGCCCTCATCATGAATTAGAGATCGAATAAGTTTGTTCATATAGCCACCGTTGGCAATACTATGGAAGTATCTTGTGTTAAAATCTCCTTCTATAATGACGTGTGCTTTGGATCATTGATACCATTTAATTAACCTCCTCCTTGTGCTAATTGCGCATTACTTTGGCTTTTAAGCCCAATTTCATGCATGGAAAGCTTATGAACCTCTGCTAACTCTTTGAGGTCGTCAATGATTGACGAAAGTCGCTGCTTTTATTTTTTTAACTAAACATGTTGTGTGACATGCCCAACCACCAAGGTGTTAGGGTAACACACATATTTTATTATTCCACCTCTGTATTGGGTTTTTTCAAGCAACATGGCTTTCCCATACATTCTTGACCAAATATTGAAATCTCTCACGATGTAATCATCCAAGTTCAAACTTGAAACGATGAGTAGACAGTGGTCGGGCAATCTGGTGGTCAACAGGATGGGAACATGGTCCAACAGGCCTCAATATGTGGTAAAGCCCGTAGCGATACCATAGGGAATTCAGATTTCCAATCAGTATCCATTAGCACATGATGTAGGTTTCGGAAAACCTCTCTTACACGGACTACATATAGTATGGACTCTGGATGATTCGAAAGACCTAAGATTCTCTATGTTACAGTAGTGATATGTCCTTCTGGTCAAGTGTATATAAAATAATGAAGAATAACTTTTGATTTTGGATATTTTGTTCTAGAACATATGTCATATAATCATGATCACTTAATTCGTGCCAAAGATCAGTTTTCTATAAACACTATAAAAAGAACAATTGCCTCTTGCGATAGCATCACGACTTAGCATGCATAGAAAGTACAAAATGACACTAGGAAAGCAATATAAATAGTGATTCACCTTGAACAATTGTTTATTTAAGTGTATATCATGACATTTGATATGGTATTTATTTTTAGGATGTTACATAACTAACCAACTAATTAAAATGTTCTTCTGCCCCACTGGCTATGTAGAACATAGCAGCTAGGGTCCGATTAATTCATGTTTTCCTACCTATTAGACAAAGACTCTATGGCAACATGTATTATTAAAATTACTTAATAATACCAAATTAGTGAAATAGTGGGTATCAAGAAACATAAAAGTGAATTAAAATGTTGTATGAAATTTTACAAGCTATATATCTTCATGGAATTAACTATCATGTCTAGTTTCGTTATTTACATGTTAGAATATTATGGTTTAACCCAAATTCAAGTGAGAAGGTTCCAATAAAAGTTGAATAAAACCAAAATAATGTTTCTTATGTTTAATGATAGTGTTGTGCAAGATTCACGATTGTACAACTATGCCTCAGAGATGACGTGCAACTAGCGACTTCCATTGGTTACTGTTTTCATTTGTGTCGAGGCAATCAAGAATATCAAAATGGTACACATATCTCGTAGATGTACAACATTGAGCACCCCCTTGACAGTGTTATTTTGAAACTTGTTGGATTTTACTTCAATGTTCATTATCTTTGAAATTGTGATTATTATTCACATTATTATTAATATATTCGTTTGCTAAAATGGTGTACTTATATTTCTGGGGTTTGCGAAGTTTTCTAAGAAGATATGTACTAGTTATTTCCTATATATGCAAACTTACAAATGATATGAATTGTGGAAATTGATTAGTTAGTCTTATAGTCATTATGTTTTGGGGATTTTGTAATTTGGCTAAGTGAGGTACATGGATGTATGTGCATTCCATGCCTTCCTATATTGTAGTCTTGTGCACTTTCCGTTTTCATCTGTAATGTTTTGATTTGTAACACCCTAGTGATGGCCTTCTAGTGCACACCATCTTTAATTTGTTTCTTCTAGATTTGAAAAACAGAGGAAACACGTGAAGAGTTTGTCATCCCATGTTTAATCCTACAAGAATGAAAAACACATGAATGTGTAATATTTGTTATTTGGCCGTACATTGGCAAACATAGCCTTTTCCATAATGGATGATGCGTTTATCATGTTAATTACAAATAAAACAAATAGGGTGTATGCCTTAGTTATCACTGAGCACAAACAAAATCATGGGGTGGATTCAACAAAAAATCATTCAAATTTACATACATGTAAAGTCGATCATAAAATAATTATGTGCCTTTTATTCTACAACTAAAATAAGCCAAAATTTCATATGAAGAATTATTCAAAAATTCTTTTTAACTAAAGATGCATCAACCTTTTATCTTTATAACAGTGGCAAAAAATGATACCATGCAATGAAGTGAATGAGATAATTCAAGGAAATTAGAGCATCTCTAGTAGAGCCCGAAAAAACGCAAACCGAAAAGCGCGAGTTCAGTTCACCGAAAACGCTAGTTCTGACGAAATTCGCAGTGGCGCAGAATAGAACCCGTAAAATGAAACTGAAAACAAGAATTTGAATTGGCGCGGGTAATTTTAGGCGATGATCGTAGTTCATAGATGAAATAGATACTCCGATTGCGCATCGATACTTACATAGTGCGGGGAATTGACATTACTACTGGTACACCGGCAACCTAACCTAGCTAATGAGCAAAATGCGGCCTACTTCTAGCTATGGCGAGCGCGGCGGTGCCGGTGCTAGCGGAGATCGTCGGCGGCGTGAAGTCTTCACGCGTCCTCCTTGTCAAGCTCTACTATTTTGAGCTTGAACTTGCGGACGCGGGCCTCCTGGCGGGCCGCCTCGTACTCACGTACTTGGCGGACGGCGTCGGCCTCCTTCCGGCGGAAGCGCGCCCTCGCCTCCGCCTCGCTGATGGCGAACGTTTGCGCCATCACCGCCTCCTCCTCGTCGCTACCGTGGACGTAGTCCCCGACGGAGAAGGTTGGAGAACGAGCGGGGACGAGGTCGTCCTCCTCGAAGCTCGCCGCCACGGGCACCGCGGTGCGCGACTCGACTTCCTGGAGGAGGAGCTCTCGGCCTGGTTGCCGTAGCGGGCGAGCTTCCCTGGGGGCGTGAGCTCCCAGTTGGTCCACCGGCGAGCGCTCCTCTTGCGTGCGCCCTCGCTGCGGTTCCACTTCCGCCGCTCCGCCTCGGTGCGGAAGACGGGCGGACGCGGCGGCGAATCGCCGTTGCCCAATGCCGCGGCTCGGCTGTCGGCACCTCCACGGGAGGCCATCGTGCGGCGGCGGGTGGAGGATTGGTGGCTGGTTGCGCGTGTATTGCTCGTCGGAGCGGGGGACTGGTGGCGGCGGAGGGAGAGGAGACGACGGAGGGGAGTAGGGTTTGCGAACCGAAGTCCCCTCCGCGATCCCTTTTAATAGGGGCCGTGCGGGGAGTTTCTCGGGCCCTCGAACTCCGTATTCGGGCCGGCCCACTTTTTCGGTCACTGATCGGCGCCAGTTTCGGCCCGAACCCGTAAATCCGTCGGAAAAGTTCTGTTCCGGCCGGATTTACGGGCTCTGTTAGAGATGCTCTTAGGGCATGTTCAATGCAAGACTCTTGTACAGGCGCTTAAACAACTCAGTCTTTCTAAGCGCCTACCAGCTTCCAACGCGTAAAGGCTAGTTTAGTCAAGCGCCTTGCTGCTTGCAACTAAAATCTCCTCACGCGAATCTGTCCAAGCTGTCCAAGCGCCCGCCTCCAACTTAAGCAGCGACGCGGTAGGAGCGCCAGGATATTTGCTCGTTAACTGCAAAACGACCGGGATTTATTTCCTTAGCGTCTGTATAAGCGTCCGCGTTGGACATGCTCTTAGCCTACCTCACTTGACGGGGAGGGGGGGAGGCATATGTACAACCTCACCATCCCGTTTTAATTTCCATGTGGCATTTTTCATATAGTTTTTTTTCGTGAGATAGACTGATGATCCAGGCAGACATCACCAATTGACCTTAAGTTATACGGAACCTGGTTTTGCAAAACTCGATAACATGTCTTATTTGTGAATTTCTTTACAAGTGTATATGGATGTGCACTACGCACCTGTAAAATTCAAGAAGACATACATTTATTCGTGGCTACTCCCGAAGACAGACGTATGGATCTGTAATTAATATACCATTTGTTACTAGGTGTATGTTAACATAGACATCAAACGAAAGACCCAACGAGTGTTCTTCTATAAAAAAACTAGGTTAATGAACCTCAGGGTCGGAAAAAAACCGAGGATGGCATCCAAATTCCAAAACCGTAGCTGAATAAACCAAGGACGGAAACCAATTTCAGTTGGGCGGGTTCGGTCATTGGGCCTCTGTGGAGCGATGAACCGAAATGCGAAATACTGTATTAATGCCCAGCACAACGAAGCCCAACAGGCCAATAGCCCATCCACCATTTTAACCCAAACGCACGTAGCGCAGCGCCGCCGCTTTCATTTGCCCAGCTCGCAGTCCCTGCCGTCGCCGGCCGCCGGCCGCCGGCGACGTCCATGCGCACACACCGCGCCGGCTACGGAGCCCTCATGGCCGCGGTGTGCGGTGATGCCCGTCGCTCAAGCATAGTGGAGCCGCAGCCTGCGTGCAACGATTTCTCAGGGAACCGTTCGGTTCAGGAATCAGAAAGATCAAAAAACCCAAGTTCCAAATAAACCGTTCGGTTCGGTCTGACCGAACTCCCAGGACCGCCACAGTCGAACACATCACAGCGCATCGCGGCGGCGGCATCGCCTCTCGCTGCTCTCCGTAAAAGAAGAAGAAGAAGACGACCTCTCGCCGCCTCCGGCGTCGCCGACGCGATGCCTCCGCTCCCGAGGCTCCTCCACCGCCACCTCGCCCTCCCGCTGGCCCGCCGCCACACCCCTCTCCGCCCATGGCCGCCCGCGGCCGACGCCTTCCTCTCTCGCGGGCTCGCCTCCTCCTCCTCCTCCGCCGCCGCCTCCGCTGCCGCGGCCGGCCGGGAGAAGAGCTCTAGGAGGACCCTGGGGTACCTTCTCGGCGTGGCGGCCGCTATGGTCGGCGCCTCCTACGCCGCCGTCCCGCTCTACCGCCGCTTCTGCCAGGCTACCGGATACGGCGGCACCGTTCAGCGTCGCGAGGTCTGCCCCCACCCCTACTACCCCTCGTTCGATTTACTTATGCAAGTGCGTTCTTTGTCGGCGTCCTCGTACTGCGCATTTGCGGGGATCACTATTAGGTCGTGCTTGATTTGGTCGATGCTGACAGCACACCTCCCGTCATTGAGTAGGGTTTAGATTCATATAATCTTGTTCAGGGTGTCATCAAACGATAGATAGAGTTGGGAGAGTGTTCCCTGAATCTTTTTCAAGGTGTCATGAAGCTACCTGCTTCCATTTCCATACAAAGACTTACATGGAGGATAATGATCTAATCAGAAAATGAGAGACTTCAGGAAAATGCTCTGAGTCGAAATTTTGGTATGGAGATAGTTTCATATTGGCTGTAGTGGGCAATAGATAGATAGTCAAAAGGGGGTGCTAAGTTTTATCCAGTGTGCTTTTACTTGTAGTACTGTGTATTGGTGTATAATGACAAATTAAAATGACTGATTATCTGCAGAGTGTAGAGGAGAAGATCTCCCGGCATACTCGACAAGGAACCACACCACAAAGGTGACCCTTCCTAAACATGGGATACCATGTTTCTGGGCACTTCCATTTTGTTCAGATTCTTTTGCACACACACCAAAATACTTGGACTACCATTCAGTTAACTGTTTCCTCTAGATAGTTCGTTTCTGCCTGATTAATTTTATAGTACCATGGATGTTAATGTTCTAGACAGAGAGAGAGAGCGAAAATGTTCATCGAAAGTTTCCATTAAGGGACTTAAGCGCAGATCTGCTGTGAAAAGGAGTAAAGTTCCAGTGTGGTCCACGGAGCACGCTACCTTCTTTGGAATATGCTAGCTGGTCATATTTTGTGAAGATCTTCTTCTAATGGGACTTGAAACATGACCAGTCAATTCGGGAACCATATAGAGTCCATGTGTTATTGGCTAGCTGGTGGTTGCGTAAATTAGGCTCTTTTTAACTTGTCTGTAATACGTCCTTCTGAGTATCTTTCCTCGCCAATACTAAGCTGGCGTGACACTTTGATCCAGTGGCGGAAGCTATCTGGAATACGCTTTGTTAGAGGTTTACTTGGTACAGTGTTCACCACCATTGCATGTCTGCTGTAATGTTGAGATATGAATGACCATAATCTAATTGTTGTTGAACTTGAGAAAAGAGTTAAGGTATTGAGATAGGTCCTGTCTTTATATTTAGACATGATTTCAGCTAATTGCACATTGTTCAAACTAACAAAAAGTAACTGCTCGTAGTTTCTGATATTCTCATAAATGGCATAACAAATATGTCTCCTATTATATATGTCACCCTCAGTAATGTTGTGCATGAAGTTAATTATTAGCTCAATTTTTACGCTTGGACTTTATTTCCTTCATTTCTTATTTTAAGGCTGTCCATTTTGCTTTCAGAGAGATAATTATCCAATTTAATGCTGATGTTGCTGATGGAATGCCTTGGAAGTTCATTCCTACACAGAGAGAGGTATACATCAGAACTTAATTGCTGATAACTTGCATTCTTTCTTGTGTATTTATTCTTGATCTATCCTAATTATAGGTGAAGGTTAAACCTGGTGAAAGTGCTCTTGCATTTTATACTGCTGAGAACCGCAGTTCAGCTCCAATTACTGGTGTGTCCACGTATAATGTTGCTCCAATGAAGGTATAGAAGTGTAATATTGCATGTTTCATTTATTTCTACAACACAATTTTCATATTGCTGCCGTTTCTTCTTAGAAGCTAATTGCAGTAACTTCTACCAGTGATCATGTTCTATTATTTCTTCGGGCATTTCGTGACGTCTTTTTGTAATATGTTGTTCCCATTGCTGCGTAATTTTCCTTGTATACTACAAGTTGTTCAATTAACATCGCCAACAAGTGCCAGGTGTAACGGTATGTTTCGGCAAAAGTACCTTAGAACATTGGAATAAATCTCTGATAATTTTGATTGTTTAGAGTAATGAAGGATGTTCAAATCAGCCTCATTGCATAATAAAAAGCAAGGGAAAGGCTGCCTAGAAATACCCAATGTGTGGGAGCTTTTAGCACTGGCTACGCCCTTTTTAGAGTAATAAAGGATGTTCAAGGTACAATATGAGAGTAGGAAACATTGTATTTAAGCCTCGAAAATGCATGTAACATACTTTTGGTAGAGAGGATATCTAGTGCTCCTCAGCAGACAACATGGGCCGTGTGATTTCAATGAATGGACAGGATAGTATATGTGGTCACTCCACCCCCTCCCAGTAGAAACATTTGTACATTAATAACCCCTGAAAAACTAGATTTTCTCAACATCAACATGAGCCTCTTGTAGTCTTCTTCCTCCAGATTACAGCTGGCTAGATACTTGTGATTTTCAGTTACATGAACTTGGGGCCTGTTTGTTTGGGCTGTGGCTGGCTGGCTGTGCAGGGAAAGCTGCTGTATAGGGAAAGCTGCTGTGCAGGGGAAGCAGCCGTTTTAAGTTTCACTGTTTGGCAATCTGGCTGGCTGTCTAGCTGTGAATAGATGAATTATCCGAAATACCCTTCAAGATCGTGAGAACATATTTTAGTCTATATTTGGCCTAAACATGCGACAAATATTTAGCACCGGATGGAGTAATATCATATGGATCACGCTGCGGAGGAGAAAAAAAAGTATCATAGATCTATTCTGTCGACGTGTGCTTGTGTCGTTTCGGTTCAGCACGTCAGTGAGCAGCGGTTCGGTGGCACATACACGTAAATATCACAAACGCCAGGAGCAAAAGGATATACCGTTTCAGAGTTAAGTGGGGAAGCTGCGGGAAGCTGGAGAAAGCACCTCCGGAGGTGCTTTTCGTTTCCTGTGTATCGCGCTCGGTGGCTTTGGAAAAGCCTACAGCCAACCCAGTCCGTTTGTTTCATTTCATCTGCTTATTTTAGTGGAAAGCCAAAATAAGCCCAAACAAACAGGCCCTTAGTTGTTTTGTAGCTTTGGATAGCTGCTAGTTGGCAGAATCACGATTCACAAATTATAAGCATTCTCACTAGATTAAGAAATTGCAAGAACAAACGGAAAGATAAGAAATGGGCAGATTGTGTTGTGCAGCCACTATAGCGTGAGAAGGTCAGCTCATGGTGACCCAGTGCGGAGAACTTGTCGGACAGCCACACTCTCTTGTTCCGTGCGAACTGCAACCTGGGTGTGCCACACATAAGCTCACCTGCCCACAAGGAGGTGTGAAAGCAGTTGCATCTAGCAGAAGTTGGCAGGTTGCAGCAGTTCGATGGTAAGCCAAAAGACAGGAGGGTTAGTCCAGCTCTATGCTTGGCGGGGGTGTGGTGAGCTCCTCCAACCCAACTTCGATTTGAGCCTGAATTGATCTCGTGGGGATGTGTTGAGCCGCTTCTTCAACCTATATTCAATTTGGGGGCGGAATCTCGATCCGAGTAGAGAAATATGTTAAGGATTAACTGTCTGTCACAATTCAAAGAAATTGAGTGATTGCTTTTGCGTATATGTCATGGTGGGTGGCAGATGGCTTATTGGTTTGATGCTGTTCATTTGGCTCGGATTGGACGTCCCAGATTGTTGTGGAATAAAGTAGCACTCAAAGGCCTGACAGCACTAGATATGATCTCACTTTTGGTACTCTTCTGTAGATGTAAGTGTAGGTATATAGGTATATATCATTCTTTCTTTCAAGATTATATACACAACCTATTGTTAGAAAAGCCTCTCTGCCCCCAACTGCTTGAAAAGGGAAAAAGAAAAACATAGATTTAGTTGTGTTGTTATGGTGTCAATTAAACTGCAATCATTATGAATCAGAAATTTTTATCTGTGATGGAACAAAAGTTGTCAACCTTATCTTGTTGGCATGGGCTGGAAAGCAATATCTGTTTAAGCTAATGAAAATTTGAGAAGGTTTTTGTGTATGTTTCATCATGTTCTCTTTTTATTGGCCTGTAATTGTAGTGCCTTAGTGGAAACATATTGGGGGTAAAATAGGTCTCAACCGGATTTCTACCAAAGACAGCTTGAAATCACAGTTAACTTTTGCAATGGTGGCGAAAAATGAAATAGTGAACAGAAAATTGTGAATATATAACCATTCTTGATGTAACTCTAATCGTCCTGTCAAGGACTAACATGACTTTAAATTTTCAGCCTAGTTATGTTTCTAAACTAAACCTAAATTGCGAGATGTAACTATGTCATTCTAGCTAAGCCACCCGACTCCTGATGTTTCTAGTTCACAAGTCCTTTTTTACCCTGCAGGCTGCGATCTACTTCAATAAAATACAATGTTTCTGCTTTGAGGAGCAAACACTTCTTCCAGGCGAGCAGATTGACATGCCGGTGAGTTCAGTTTACACTCGGTGAAACAGTGATGGCATTTCTAGTCGAAATTATAATTCTGCACAAAAAAATACATGGCACCTCGCCTCCCTTGCTTTTAGGGTAAAAAATTTGTGGAAGTTCTGCCTTAAATCAAGGCAAAAAGAGAAACGTCTACACTGCTTATTTTGGTGGGGACTTGTTATAATAGTCCAGATTATAACTATAAAAGGCTAATAGAGATACACAATAAATACTACTCCCTCCGTCCGGAAATAACTGACTCTGATTTGTCTAGATTCGTATGTATCTAGGCGCGTTTTAGTGTGTATATACATGCGAATCTAGACAAATCCAAGTCACTTATTTCCGGATGGAGGACTGGAACTGAGTTTGAAGTTTTTTTTTGGACAGAAAACTGAGTTTGAAGTTGTGTTAATGGGGGTATTGTATGTTAATACATCTACCCATGGTAATTTCTGCTAATTTTTCTAACATGCACCTGAAAATTTTCAGGTATTCTTCTACATTGATCCTGAGTTTGAGACAGACCCCAAAATGGACGGGGTAAACAACATAGTTCTTTCCTATACATTCTTCAAGGTGAAAGAGTAGAAATAACTTTTAAGTGATCTGTAACATTAATTCTATTAAAACCCTCACGGAATTCATGCGCTTCAAAATTCTTTCATGTAACACCAAGAGTAAAAGGGTAGGTTCTCTATGTAGCTAGTTCACATGGTTTGTGAAAGTTTTTTGCAAATAAGAAGAGTTGTTCCGATGCAATCAAAGTGGAAATACATATTTGGTTTGATCTTAAGAATGGATTGCAGGAATGTACTGATAGGATCTGTCAAGGACCAGACCAGGGAACTTCATCATGTTTGTGAATTGTGATGTGCATTTTTTGGACATGAAAGCGTATTGTTTTCTTCCTTTTGAAATCAGTCAAATGAAGTGGTTTGCCTAACAAGGCAGGTCTGTTAGACAACTGCAAAAAGGAATCAGGCATTATTGGTATGTTTATCCTACACCTTTGGCATTTCATCGCATCTCCTCCAGATGCTATATACGAGCTATTTAGCATGGTTTAGCAGTGCTATAGCATGCTATTTCGTGATTAGCGCCAGAGCGTGTGGGCTCTCCAGACGCCGAACTGGCTCTGTAGCACTTTTTTTTTTATTCATTGCAGCAGATCGGAGTCGTATAATGAACTGAAGAGTATTCCGGAAAATTAAGCTTCCAGTCCGTCTGAGGACGTTCTGCTTTTCGGTTCGTAGGACCGTACGTTTGCACAGGGTTGATGTTCCAAATCAAAGTTAGGATGGGATGGATGTGCTATGGATTAGTAGACCGTGCATGCTAAAAGCGTGGTGGGAATAATTTGCTGTGATGTCACATCGGTCTGGGGAAGGGACTGATTTTTAAGTGTGTTCTCGTAACAGTGTATTGTCTCGTAACAGGCAATTGCTGAGGCGATGAATCGACTCGGATACTTTGTAAACCTTGGCTCGGATGTACTACATAGATCCAGTAGGGGCACCCATTGAGGGGTACATACGAAATCTAGTAATGTCCTGAGAGATCTAATAATCGAGATAAGTAGGTGTAGGGATTTACTTCCACCGACGATGGTCCGATAGGTAAACTATGGGCAATCTCGATCCTGGAGCTCAATCTTCTATCGTACCTCACACCTCTCCATAAGCCGCCCCCTATGGCTCCTGCCACAACTTTCCAGCCGTACAAAAAAGCGCTACCACCATGACTAAGTCGATCTACATGGATATTGCAATTTTCTACATGAAGTTCCTCCATGTGGATACCATGAAGGCATAACACCTACAAATTTAAGATGAACTGTTCGAGTGAACCGGCAATGAGGAGAAGGTAATACTATGCTTGGACTCTATTTCCCGTTATCTATAAGAATATCATGATCATGTTTTGCATAGTAATTTTGCTTTTAATCTGTTCTAGCATAGCTGAGGCGTACCCCATCACATTCTCGGCTTCTAGCTATGACATGGAGCCTAAGGGATTTCTTCTCTTTGCAGGGCTCACCAAAGATTTGCTTTCATATTAATTTCTGATTGTTGGTTGGGGTAGCTCATCAAGCATTTCGCTCGATATATTAATTTTCAATTGGATCATGGTCAATTAGAACTGATAGAACTACTTCAAAAAAAAAACTGATAGAACGTGTGGTTGTTGATGGCATGAATGGACATTTCCTTCGGGCTTAATGAGGTGGTGTTGTGCGGTGCTTGGGCAAAAGTCTTAAATCGATGCCAGTGACAACGATGCCCGCGGCTGTCATTTCCCTCGTTAGATGGTGTTGCCAAAGATCTCGTTTCACACCCTCTCCATGGTTGGTGGACATGATGGTGGTGGAGGCTGGCTTGATAGATTGGTAGTTCCGGCTTCGCATGGTTGCTTTGCTCTATTGTGCCCTAGGCATAGTCTGCTAGGTGGTTTAGTTTTGCATGGTTCCTTTCATAAAAATTAATCGCCCACCATGCAAAATGTGAACCAATATATTATATAGATATTAATGTGATAATCTTACTATAGACACATAAGTAGCACACAATTTAAGGTAGATAAAGATATAGAAAAAACAAAACAAAACGTGAGAGGTAAGCTAAATAAAACAAATAATGTACTCCAAATAGGAACAACGCGACCAATTAAACTTTCACATTAGAAAATTGTTATGATATAATGAATATACATTCAGAAATTAGAAACCAAATAATACGAGTAAAACACTATCTACCAATTATGACAGATATGGTTATATCATTAATGCTACAAGGCTCGGTAGCAGTGGCTAACTCTCCATTTCCCGCCCTAAGATTGAAATAAGCCGGTTGCATAGGCTCAGCAATGCTCATAGTGTCACTTCTGAACATTGCTACAACAACTTCCATGGTTGGTCGATCTGCTGCACTCGCTTGCACACATAACAATGCTATGTTAATGTACCTCATCATCTTTGTCAAGTGAATGTTAGGAACCAATGTGGCATCAACAAGATCAATCCACCTTCCCTCTTTCCATAATTGCCATGCCTGTTTGTAATATTGAGGTTTTATTATATCTTTCATTTTCTGAGAAATGTAGGCTGTATAGGAAATAAAAACATGTTCAAATTCTTATGTTTGTGTGCAGAATCTCACATATCCAAGCATATTGATGAAATCTCCACATTGTGTGTTTCCAGAATTCCGTATTCCGCTAAGGATCTCAAAGATAATAACACCAAAGCTGAACACGTCGGATTTAATAGAGAAGATGCCCTCCGAAGCATACTCAGGGGCCATGTATCCACTAAAATGGTATATGATATAAAAAAGTTATTGAATATGGTCAAATTGTAATATAAATAAATAATCATGAGTGGAATTATTTATATGAAACTTACTATGTACCAACCACTCTTCTTGTAGTGTTTCCTTCATTGTTATTTGAGGTCGATATTTTTGCTAGACCAAAATCTGAAATCTTCGGATTCATTTCATTGTCTAGTAGAATATTGCCTGGTTTAAGATCCCGATGTATGATACGCAGCCGGGAGTGCTTATGTAGGTAAAGAAGTCCATGAGCTATTCCTTCAATTATTGCTAAAAGTTTGGACGAATCCAGTAAAGCTCTTCTTTTCGCATCTGCACATCCGATAGATATTAATATAACAAATAGAAAGCAAGGAAATAGGACAAAGGTTATGTAGGGAATAAAACTACACTAAAGGCTAACAGAAAAAATAATGTCGAGTATCCTTTAGCTATTCTTCTGGGTCGACAAACAGTATGTAAACTAAGTTAGGAAATGCAAGTGCATACCAAAGATGAAGAAATCCAAGCTTTTGTTTGGCAAGTATTCATACACCAATATTTTCTCCTCTTCCTGAGAGCAACATCCCATGAGCCTAACCAAATTGCTATGCTGGAGTTTGGCTATGAGTTGGACTTCATTTTTGAACTCTGTGAAACCTTGTCCTGAATGTGAAGCAAGTCTCTTAACTGCTATATCCAATCCATCAGGAAACTTGCCCTGGAAAAAACATGTGTTCAAAATTTAGGCTTTTCCTGTTTGCACTCAAGTCATCCTCTCCCTGTTACAATGTATCAGCTAGTTTGGTCAGGAGAACCTGGTCTTTTTAATTAGTTCGGGTGGTAACAACTCTAATCCATTCAATCATGTTAGCATCCTAGCTAAAATAGTTCCTAATCAAATACGGACAAAACAGACACACACATGAACTTGCCTTGTAGACAGCGCCAAAGCCACCTTGCCCCAGTTTGTTTTCTTCTGAGAAATTATTTGTAGCCTCTAGTAGCTGTTCAAAGTTAAACATTGAGAACTCTGAATTCTTTGTTTGCCAAATTAGTTGTTCTACTCCTTCCGAACCCTGAAAACGCCAGAATCCTTGTAATCGCGGCACTTTATCTGAATAAATGATTGAGGACGTGTGAAATCTCTCTTGAATAATGCTTACAGTATCTTATTAATTAGAACTGCTCAATCATTTTCAGAAACTAAGTAGCACACCTTTTCGTTGCTTTGTGAGCCGACGGGAGTATAAGAATACGCACAGAAATAATGCTGCTGCCGCTAGAGGAACTATGGGAATTGCCCACAACTTGCTGATACTCCCTATATATATGAACATGATAGCATGCCAAGTAAGCGTGTAAATGACAATGACAACTCAGTATGCTACTATTTCTTCGTGCTGGACTTACTCTTGTGTTCAGTAGGAGTTGGAGGTGGCGATGGCGGCCCAAGAGCTAGCATTGGTTCGCCCTCGTAGAACTTAGACGCGTCGAACCTGAAATAACACCGTACGACAGCCATCTGTCCTCCCATGCGCAGGGCCATGGTGGAGTTGATCATGCCGAGGAGACGACGCAGGCACGCCAGACAGTCCCCGGCTGAGAGGTCCGGCGTGCACTGCGACAAGGAGTAGATCTTCGGGAAGCTGGTGCCGCTGTCCAGAACGCCAGTGGCAAACCGCTTGGGCGTCCCGTTGGCCGCCTTCTCCGCTGTTTCCACCCGCAGGTCGTGGATGAGGCCAGTGATGAGGGCCGGGGTATGTCGCCGGTGACGTTCTTGACGTTCCACCTCTGGAAGGGTCGCCCCCCATCTTCGTATGAGCCCACGGTATTTGGGGACGCCGCGAGGAGGTTAATTGCGTTGTAGACGAAGATGCAGTCGGAGTAGAAGGAGAAGCCCTTGAGGCACTCCACCCCAGATGGTATAAGGCTCTGCACCTTGCGGAACGTGTTGGTCACGGAGTCGGCGCAGGTGGAATCATCCACGACGTCGCCGCGGCAGAAGGCTAGCGCATAGACGACATCGGGGGCATGGCCGAAGGTGGTGGTGGTGAAGTGCGTCGGGGAAGAAGATGTTTTGTTAACGAGCGTGGCCGCGGCGACCTTTACGTTGTCGCAGAATACATCGGCGGCCGCCTGGAAGGGCGTGATGCTGCTGAGTAGGAGAAGCAGGATGATCCCCATATGGCTAGAAATGCTTCTTCTTATTCTTCTCGCACTCACACTCGCACTACCTTTATCTATCACTAGATTACGTAGTACCATTATTCCTCGCTGGTTAAACTTTTGTTTTCAGGATGGTTTCAGCCCGGGTCAACACCGTAGTTTGAAACCATCAAGGCAAAACAATCACCCTTAATTTTTTGAATCGTTCAATCACCTGGTCTTCGGCAGGTCATGCATGCCATCTAGCTAGTGAGAACAGAAGAATCCAGTGGACATTTCTTGGGTTTTTTTTTTACTAATTAAGACAAACCTGACCCACTTCATTTTTTATTTTTGTCGAAAAGGGCAAATCACACAACTTATATGAATGATAGTGCAAATTAAATACAGCTGAACAAGTTTGACCCGGAGAAGAACATCGAGACCGTATACCTCACGATAGTAACTTCGCCAGTCAAATACAACTCCTATCGTCAAAGACAAACAAAAATTATGCAGCTCGTAAGGTTATCCCTTCAAAAAGAAAACACCGCAGGGCGCTGATGTCATAGGTACATCTTGGAATTTTCATCCCCAAAGTTAAGACTTGATCCCACCTTCAGTAAAAACATGATGACATGTGTTGACATAGCCAGATCAGAGATCTTGTGTTTGCACCAGATACCATATACTTATCTTTTAAGTCACCTCTACGATTACCTATTGTCCAGCTATCGATATCTTGAAAGTCGGAAACTGCTGAATGAGACATTGGAAGATGAAGACTTCACATACCGCCTCGCCTCCTGTCACTATCGCACCACCGTCGATCCAGCAACATTAGGCATGACTTGTCGCCTCCGTATGAGACACCATGCATAGCACCTGCTTACGACGTGAAATACATCGAACGTTTTTTGTGCGATTTTCATACGACGTGCGCTCACTCATGCATCACGGTGCGATGATGCCTTTCGTTGTCGAATTAAGGAATCGGATTTTGCCACGTCTGAAACTTACATCAACCTGATAAAAAAAGGTCCTATGTTCAGCACTTACGTTCACAATTTCACTTTGCATAAATTTCCGAGGTCCAACATGCTGGTTAAGATAGAAGCACGCTTGGATTCTTGTACTTTCATCCCCCTGCATCTATGTTCATTGTTCTCTTTAATTTTAGTTCTTACCAGATCTTATATCTGGGAATGGATATGTATGTCCTCGTTATGTGTCACTTTTAGTAAACAACACGAGTAGGTGACGTACTGAGAATTTGTAAAGTCTTAATCATCCGAGAAAAGTACAACCACAGTTTAGAGAAAAGCGTTACTCACATCCATTTATGTCTAGACCCAAAGCCGGCCGGCCCCATATGACAAATACTAAACCTCATTTCAAAATAAAATGTCTTAGATTTGTTTAGATATCTATGCCTATACATTTTTCTCTTGGCTGAGGGAATAGCATTAACCAGTCACCGTCACCCACGACGTACAGACTTGACTATGATCGATACGCTAGATCTCGTTGTCCAAATGGCACGCAGCAATAGGGTTGTCGTCGCAGGTTATATTCATGTGCCCGACGATGCTATGGAGACTTTGATCATTTCTATGAACTCCATTGCCGGCCATGCTATGGAGATCATTGACCTATTTTAGATTTCTGTTGACAGGGATTTTTTATGTATATAAAAGGTGATACACCCCAGCTTCATTAAGGAAACATCATGATTTTGCGACAGGGTAATGAACTAACGTTTGGTGATGTCATCAATGAAAATTGGCAATACATGGCAAACATCAGGGTTATCTCGTGTGCTTCTTCTATCTCATCTGTTGAAACCTCTTCCTCCTTGAAATAGGCTTTCGCCCCCAATCATAGTTATCAGAGAATTGTTGCCGATACGCCAGGAAGCAGATGCGATTGGGAGGCGGTGAAGTAGAACCCATCTAGGGTTTTCGTCATCTGAACGACTCGAAGAGTGCATGGATGATAGCAACGAGCGACTAAGCGAGACATCATCCCTCCAACATACCGTCATCCGAACTTTCCCTACCCATCTAGGTTCCCCCAAGCCCGAGGCGTTCGCGGGGAGCGTCGCAGTTTGCTCGTGGATGTTTCGACCTGACTAGTGACCCTTGTCGACCCTTTCAACATGCAAGCAGCAGATAGGTTGCGAAATGATGTGGCCATGAAAATTGTCTCCGAAGACTGAAGCACCCGACGTGCTTGATGTAGCAAATAGGGTTAAGGGAACAAGGGAATCGTATCTAGGACCGTCTGTCCAGAGAGAAAAATGGCACTTCTTTAACCCCTCGATCTTGATATGAAGGTGTGTTAAGCGATAAAATCTAGCTTAGCTTAGCAAGGTGTGTTGCCAGACATGCTGACAGCGGCTATAGTATACATATTACCTGTCATCATCACATGAAAGATGGCTCGAATCTTATGCTGCTACACCAGTGTTTTGGAAGGTAGCCATGATGCATGAAGCCATTGCCACCCGAGATTTGATTGGCCCCCGCGGCAAGGGAGAAGAGACGAGCGCCCCATTTTTTTCTGCTGTACCCGGCGCCCCATTTGCTCCCGCACTCGCGCGCGTACTGTTTGGCCGTGTGCGCACGTCGCGCCAGGGAGCGAATCCGCCATGCCGATCGCGTTCCAGCACCCAGGCTGTGATGAGTTCCGAGGCCGTGCAGCGCTGCGTAGCCGCACCACGGCCACGGCCAACGGGCGTCGCTGACACCATCATACGGCTAGGGCATCCATGCCTTTACTGGCGTGTAGCGACGGAGCACGTAGCGCCGAGCTCCCTTCTCTTTTGCAGCCTTGCGGCGCGCCATTGTGCAATGCAGTCGCTAGGGAATGCCGCCGTACGATGTCACCGCCCCAGCGGCGCAGTCATCTTTAGTGGGCCAAACGAGAGTACTCATTTCGATCATGTCCGTGTCAGTGCTGTGTCCTCCTGCTCGGGATAGTAAAACATTAGGGCATCTCCAACGATTCGAGGCAACGAACCCAGATTTAACGGTTAGATGCATAGTGATTAGGCTGTCACAATTCGAGGCAAACGGAACCAGATTTAATGGTTCGACGCATAGTGACTAGGCTGTTCGCATTGGGCTCGCCTGACATCAACCTAGGATGATGCGTCTTCTCAAGTGCATCGCGACAAGGCATCGGTTCACAAGTCTCCGTCACATTAATGACGATGTCTCGTCTACCGAACGACCGCCACCCACCTCTACCAACGAAATTAATGCCATTCCACAGAAATCCTAGCCGCCGCACAACCTCCACCGTAGCCCCCCCCCCCCCCCCACAAACCCGCGAGGGAATGCATGGCCGGTCCAGCTGGCCGACGAGGAGGTCGAGGCCGCGGTCGCCGCGGCAGGGGCGCCGTGCTGGAGCAGCATCACCCCGTCATCATCTTCGCAAGAGGCGAGCTCCTTTGAGTTCATCCTCCGCATCGACGAGGACCCCTTGCCTTCAAGCGGCTGCCGGACAAGTTCGCCGAGTTCATCGACGGCGCCGAGCCGGCTGAGTTGCAGCTGCGGGGGACCAGATGCGGTTTTTGCCGGTGGCCTATCGAGGTCTTGTTCGACAGACATGGCAAGATGTATCTGCACACCGCGTGGGACAAATTCACCCGCGCCTACAACCTCGAGGTCTTGTTCGACAGACATGGCAAGATGTGCCTGCTCACCTTCCTCTATGAAGGCGACAGTGAGATGATCGTCAAGATGTTCCACAACACAACCTGCCGCAGGCACTAACACATGGATGAGTCCGGCGAGGACACCGACATCTAGTGTTGTTCGAGTGTTTTTTTTCTTTGCAGCAAAGATGGCCACCGACCAATTGAAGCCACTATTGTAGGCTTTTGTATGTTCTTTTTGCGCATCTAAGAACATAAGGCACACAGAACTCAACTAGATTTTCTAGTTTGGGCGACTGGGTGTGTGAGAGTGTTCTTTTTGGCAGCAAAAGAACGAAACCCGCGAGTCCAACACTAGTTAGGTTTCCTTATTTTGCAATTTTTGAACCATGTTTCAAACTATGTAGTATTTTGTGTAATATTTCTATCCATGGTTAAATGAAAAAATAAAAAAATAGGTAAAAATATTATGCGTCGGGCCGCTGGGGCACCCCAGACGCAACCGGACGCACGGTCAAAACCGACCATTTTTGTACCACGGGCCGACGCAAACGGATGCGCACGATCACTTTGGGTGTCCTATTTGCGTCGCCCCGTTGGATATGCCTTAGGAATTATGAGAGCATCTCTAGCACCCGATCCAAAAGAACAAATTGCCCGCGGTGACGCATTCTTAGCCGGGCTGGAAATGCGTCGGACATGGACAAGCCGCGCCCCGTTCGTGTATCCTTCCTTCTCGGACCTAGGCCCACCTAGAAGCGATCAAACGGCCATTCGGCATTCCACACGCTAGTCCTTCTATGACATCATCAAAGGTCTCGCTTCACTACATGCGTGCCAAGACTAGCGGCCATCGCTGGTCTTCTACGCCGCCATCAATGTCGCACATGCCTGGGGTGTTAAGGTCATATATAGATTTGTTTTAATTTACACACCTTTATTTTTGACCTTTCAGTATAATACTATCAGGTTGTTTTGTGTAAATTTTATCGTTCAACTCAACATTTAGGAAAGCCGTCCTAACATCCGTTTGATGAACGAAAAGACCATGTGATTAGCCAATGAAAATAGTAGTGAAATTATCCACGGTGAGTAGGTATCGAGGAAATCTTCGCTTTCCTAGTGGGTAGCTTTTGTCCACAAACTGAGATTTGTACTTCTCAATAATACCATCATCTCAGGCTTTCTTTTAAATACCTATTTACATCATACAGGTTTGCACCCATAAGAACTTTTAATTAACTTACACGTTCCATTATTCAATACGGAAGAATCCATCTCGCTTTGAGTTGTTTCCATCTAGTACTCTCCAACTGAAGATGCAGATCTTCTGAAATACTGGTGGGAGCATCATCCACAGGGTACACAATAAAATCATCACCAAAATAATTTGCAACCATGTGTCTCTTGCTCCTTGAGGAGCTTCATTGTCATGCTCCTCATCCGAATATGAACTCTCATCGTGGGTTTCTTCACCAAATTCCATGGGAGTTTCAGGAATTGGATCAGATTCTCAGCTAGACATGTCATGCATATCTTTCATAGGAAACATATCCTCAAACAAACGACGTCAGCAATGGTCTCGCTTCGCTGCATGCGTGCCAAGACAAGCGACCATCTCTGGTCTTCTATGTCACCATCAATGCCACACTCTCTTGGGGTGTTGAGGTGATATATATATTAGTTTTAACTTACATATTTTTCTTCCTTGACCTTCCGATATAAAACTATCAGGTTGTTTTGTGTAAATTTTCTCGTTCAACCCTACATTTAGGAAAACCGTCCTAACATTTGTTTGAGGAACGAGAAGACCGTGTGAGGCAACCAATGACAGTAGTAGTCGAATTATGGTCAATGTAATTGCGGTGACTCAGCATACCACTGCATGTTGTAGTATACAAGTCGTTGATATGATTTTCATGAAGGGACTTCTTCACAAATATCACATCCCTCAGAGTGGTACAACAGAAACATTGCAGGTCATAACACTCGAGATTATATTACAAACATGGTCTTAAAAAGTTGGTATTCTCACAGGTCCAATGAGAACACCCTAAGATACTACTAAAGTCTTATTACAAACCAATATAAATATTAAACTGAGCTCAGCAACTTATTTAGGTAAGCTACTACGCTGCTCGGCTCTATGATGACTAGGGTAAGACACTACTCCTCCGCCTCATTGTTGTTAGGTCCGTAGGCTATCCCATAGTCCACGCCTTCCACTCCTCCGGACAGATTAGGTTCCTCGTAGACTAGATCGTAGTCTCCTTCCGGTGCTCCGTCGGTGGTCTCCACTTCATTGTCACAGTCTAGCAAGGGTGTCGAAAGAAAGTGAGTACAGAGGTACTCAGCAAGTTAAAAAGAGAAAATGTGTTTGATGCACTAGCTACGACCATTAATCAGAAAATCTGAGGTCAATGCATGTTTCGAAAACATTTCTTCAAAAGGTTGATTTTATTATGAAAACTATGCCCGCCAGTCTTCACAGGTTGAACAGAACTTCATGGAGTTCCTTTCCTGCCGCGTTCGTAGTTCCCTTCCCGGAACAGGGAGTGACAGCCATAAATTTGATACAATCTGCAGAGGTGCGTTACTTTTTCCATAAGAGAACTTATCCTTGATACCAACCGAGACGCGTTTCTCGTCCACACTTCCTTAGTGAGGGGCCAGGTGTAAGATCCAAGCCAATCATTGCCTTCTCCGCGACTTTGTATACTGATACGTCTCCGACGTATCGATAATTTCTTATGTTCTATGCCATATTATTGATGATACCTACATGTTTTATGCACACTTTATGTCATATTCGTGCATTTTCTGGAACTAACCTATTAACAAGATGCCGAAGTGCCGAGTTCTTTGTTCTACGTCGTTTTTGGTTTCGTAAATCCTAGTAACGAAATATTCTCGGAATTGGACGAAATTAAAGCCCGGGGGCCTATTTTCTCACGAAGCTTCCGGAAGTCCGAAGGAGAGACGAAGAGGGGCCACGGAGGGGCCACACCATAGGGCGGCGCGGCCCCCCTTGGCCGCGCGGCCCTGTGGTGTGGGGCCCCGTGCCGCCTCTTGACCTACCCTTCCGCCTACAAATAGCCTCCGTGACGAAACCCCCGATGCCGAGAGCCACGATACGGAAAACCTTCCGAGACGCCGTCGCCGCCGATCCCATCTCGGGGGATCCAGGAGATCGCCTCCGACACCCTGCCGGAGAGGGGAATCATCTCCCGGAGGACTCTACGCCGCCATGGTCGCCTCCGGTGTGATGTGTGAGTAGTCTACCCCTGGACTATGGGTCCATAGCAGTAGCTAGATGGTTGTCTTCTCCCCATTGTGCTATCATTGTTGGATCTTGTGAGCTGCCTAACATGATCAAGATCATCTATCCGTAATTCTATATGTTGTGTTTGTCGGGATCCGATGGATAGAGAATACTATGTCATGTTAATTATCAAGTTATTATACATGTGTTGTTTATGATCTTGCATGCTCTCCGTTTCTAGTAGAGGCTCTAGCCAAGTTTTTACTTTTAACTCCAAGAGGGAGTACTTATGCTCGATAGTGGGTTCATGCCTGCATTGACACCTGGACAGATGACGAAAGTTCTAAGGTTGTGTTGTGCTTGTTGCCACTAGGGATAAAACATTGGCGCTATGTCCGAGGATGTAGTTGTTGATTACATTACGCACCATACTTAATGCAATTGTCCGTTGTTTAGCAACTTAATACTTGGAGGGGTTCGGATGATAACTCTGAAGGTGGACTTTTTAGGCATAGATGCGGTTGGATGGCGGTCTATGTACTTTGTCGTAATACCCAATTAAATCTCACTATACTTATCATGTCATGTATGTGCATTGTTATGCCCTCTCTATTTGTCAATTGCCCGACTGTAATTTGTTCACCCAACATGCTTTTATCTTATGGGAGAGACACCTCTAGTGAACTGTGGACCCCGGTCCATTCTTTAATACTCGAAATACAAATCTGCTGCAATACTTGTTTTTACTGTTTTCTCTGCAAACAATCATCTTCCACACAATACGGTTAATCCTTTGTTACGGCAAGCCGGTGAGATTGACAACCTCACTGTTTCGTTGGGGCAAAGTACTTTGGTTGTGTTGTGCGGGTTCCACGTTGGCGCCGGAATCTCCGGTGTTGCGCCGCACTACATTCCGCCGCCATCAACCTTCAACGTGCTTCTTGGCTCCTCCTGGTTCGATAAACCTTGGTTTCTTTCCGAGGGAAAACTTGCTCGCTGTGCGCATCATACCTTCCTCTTGGGGTTGCCCAACGAACGTGTGAAATACACGCCATCAAGCATATTTTACGGCGCCGTTGCTGGGAGATCAAGACACGCTGCAAGGGGGGTCTCCACTTCTCAATCTCTTTACTTTGTTTTTGTCTTGCTTTATTTTATTTACTACTTTGTTTGCTGCATTATATCAAAACACAAAAAAATTAGTTGCTAGCTTTACTTTATTTACTTTCTTGCACTATATATCAAAAGCACAAAAAAAAATTAGTTACTTGTTTTACTTAATATCATGCATGTTTTTATTTCACTAGTTAAGCATAATGGAAAACAAAAAAAATATGAGAGATCTTTATGAACTTTATCTTGAATTAGGACATGATGTGTTTGAAGAGAGAATTAAAAAACCCATGGAACTTTATATGCATGCTAATGGGAATGTTATTACTATGGATGCTTTGAACACCATTGTTGCTAACGCTATGGAAAATTCTAAGCTTGGGGAAGCTGGCTCGATGAGCATGATCTTTTTAGTCCCCCAAGCATTGAGGAGAAAATTTTCTTTTATGATTACAATATGCCTCCTATATATGATGATAGCCACTTTGTTGAATTTGCTCCCACTACAACTAATAAAATTGATTATGCTTATGTGGAGAGTAATAATTTTATGCATGAGACTCATGATAAGAATGCTTTATGTGATAGTTATATTGTTGAGTTTGCTCATGATACTACTGGAAATTATTATGAGAGAGGAAAATATGGTTGTAGAAATTTTCATGTTACTAAAATACCTCTCTATATGCTGAAATTTTTGAAGTTACACTTGTTTTGTCTTCCTATGCTATTCACTTTGTTCTTCATTGACTTGTTTATTTACAAGATTCCTTTTCATAGGAAGCATGTTAGGTTTAAATTTGTTTTGAATTTGCCTCTTGATGCTCTCTTTTGCTTCAAATACTATTTCTTGCGAGTGCATCATTAAAACTGCTGAGCCCATCTTAATGGCTATAAAGAAAGAACTTCTTGGGAGATAACCCATGTGTTTTTACTACAGTACTTTGTTTTTATTTGTGTCTTGGAAGTTGTTTACTACTGTAGCAACCTCTCCTTATCTTAGTTTTGAGTTTTGTTGTGCCAAGTAAAGTCTTTGATAGAAAAGTAAGTACTAGATTTGGATTACTGCGCGAGTTCCAGATTTCTTTGCTCGTCACGAATCTGGGTCTATCTCCCTGTAGGTAGCTCAGAAAATTACGCCAATTTACGAGCATGATCCTCAGATATGTACGCAACTTTCATTCAATTTGAGCATTTTCGTTTGAGCAAGTCTGGTGGCCTAATAAAATCCATCTTTACGGACTCGTTCTGTTTTGACAGATTCTGTCTTTTATTTCGCATTGCCTCTTTTGTTATGTTGGATGAATTTCTTTGATCCATTAATGTCCAGTAGCTTTATGCAATGTCCAGAAGTGTTAAGAATGTTTGTGTCACCTCTGAACATGTGAATTTTTATTATGCACTAACCCTCTAATGAGTTGTTTCGAGTTTGGTGTGGAGGAAGTTTTCAAGGATCAAGAGAGGAGTATGATGCAATATGATTAAGGAGAGTGAAAGCTCTAAGCTTGGGGATGCCCCGGTGGTTCACCCTGCATATATTAAGAAGACTCAAGCGTCTAAGCTTGGGGATGCCCAAGGCATCCCCTTCTTCATCGACAACATTATCGGGTTCCTCCCCGAAACTATATTTTTATTCGGCCACATCTTATGTACTTTGCTTGGAGCGTCGGTTTGTTTTTGTTTTTTGTTTTGTTTGAATAAAATGGATCCTAGCATTCACTTTATGGGAGAGAGACACGCTCCGCTGTTGCATATGGACAAATATGTCCTTAGGTTCTACTCATAGTATTCATGGCGAAGTTTCTCCTTCGTTAAATTGTTATATGGTTGGAATTGGAAAATGCTACATGTAGTAACTCTAAAATGTCTTGGATAATTTGATACTTGGCAATTGTTGTGCTCATGTTTAAGCTCTTGCATCATATACTTTGCACCCATTAATGAAGAAATACTTAGAGCTTGCTAATTTGGTTTGCATATTTGGTTTCTTTAGAGTCTAGATAACATCTAGTATTGAGTTTTGAACAACAAGGAAGACGGTATGGAGTCTTATAATATTTACCATATGTCTTTTATGTGAGTTTTGTCTGTACCGTTCATCCTTGTGTTTGTTTCAAATAACCTTGCTAGCCTAAACCTTGTATCGAGAGGGAATACTTCTCATGCATCCAAAATACTTGAGCCAACCACTATGCCATTTGTGTCCACCATACCTACCTACTACATGGTATTTATCCGCCATTCCAAAGTAAATTGCTTGAGTGCTACCTTTAAAACTCCATCATTCACCTTTGCAATATATAGCTCATGGGACAAATAGCTTAAAAACTATTGTAGCATTGAATATGTACTTATGCACTTTATCTCTTATTAAGTTGCTTGTTGAGCGGTAACCATGTTTCTGGGGCGCCATCAACTATTCCTTGTTGGATATCATGTGAGTTGCTATGCATGTCCGTCTTGTCCGAAGCAAGAGAGATCTACCACCTTCATGGTTGGAGCATGCATATTGTTAGAGAAGAACTTTGGGCCGCTAACTAAAGCCATGATTCATGGTGGAAGTTTCAGTTTGGACACATATCCTCAATCTCATATGAGAATAATAATTGTTGCCACATGCTTATGCATAAAAGAGGAGTCCATTATCCGTTGTCCATGTTGTCCCGGTATGGATGTCTAAGTTGAGAATAATCAAAAGCGAGAAATCCAAAATGCGAGCTTTCTCCTTAGACCTTTGTACAGGCGGCATGGAGGTACCCCATTGTGACACTTGGTCAAAACATGTGCATTGCAAAGATCCGGTAGTCCAAGTTAATTAGGACAAGGTGCGGGCACTATTAGCATACTATGCATGAGACTTGCAACTTGTAAGATATAACTTTCATAACTCATATGCTTTATTACTACCGTTGACAAAATTGTTTCATGTTTTCAAAATAAAAGCTCTAGCACAAATATAGCAATCGATGCTTTCCTCTTTGAAGGACCATTCTCTTTACTTTTATGTTGAGTCAGTTCACCTATTTCTCTCCACCTCAAGAAGCAAACACTTGTGTGAACTGTGCATTGATTCTTACATATTTGCATATTGTACTTGTTATATTACTCTATGTTGACTATTATCCATGAGATATACATGTTACAAGTTGAAAGCAACCGCTGAAACTTAATCTTCCTTTGTGTTGCTTCAATGCCTTTACTTTGATTTATTGCTTTATGAGTTAACTCTTATGCAAGACTTATTAATGCTTGTCTTGAAGTACTATCCATGAAAAGTCTTTGCTATATGATTCACCTGTTTACTCATGTCATCACCATTGTTATGATCGCTGCATCCACTACATATGTTTACAAATAGTATGATCAAGGTTATGATGGCATATCACTTCAGAAATTATCTTTGTTATCGTTTTACCCGCTCGGGACGAGCAGAACTAAGCTTGGGGATGCTTGATACGTCTCCGACGTATCGATAATTTCTTATGTTCTATGCCATATTATTGATGATACCTACATGTTTTATGCACACTTTATGTCATATTCGTGCATTTTCCGGAACTAACCTATTAACAAGATGCCGAAGTGCCGATTCTTTGTTTTCTGTTGTTTTTGGTTTCAGAAATCCTAGTAACGAAATATTCTCGGAATTGGACGAAATTAAAGCCCGGGGGCCTATTTTCTCACGAAGCTTCCGGAAGTCCGAAGGAGAGACGAAGAGGGGCCACGGAGGGGCCACACCATAGGGCGGCGCGGCCCCCCCTTGGCCGCGCGGCCTCGTGGTGTGGGGCCCCCGTGCCGCCTCTTGACCTACCCTTCCGCCTACAAATAGCCTCCGTGACGAAACCCCCCGTACCGAGAGCCACGATACGGAAAACCTTCCAGAGACGCCGTCGCCGCCGATCCCATCTCGGGGGATCCAGGAGATCGCCTCCGACACCCTGCCGGAGAGGGGAATCATCTCCCGGAGGACTCTACGCCGCCATGGTCGCCTCCGGTGTGATGTGTGAGTAGTCTACCCCTGGACTATGGGTCCATAGCGGTAGCTAGATGGTTGTCTTCTCCCCATTGTGCTATCATTGTTGGATCTTGTGAGCTGCCTAACATGATCAAGATCATCTATCCGTAATTCTATATGTTGTGTTTGTCGGGATCCGATGGATAGAGAATACTATGTCATGTTAATTATCAAGTTATTATACATGTGTTGTTTATGATCTTGCATGCTCTCCGTTTCTAGTAGAGGCTCTGGCCAAGTTTTTACTTTTAACTCCAAGAGGGAGTACTTATGCTCGATAGTGGGTTCATGCTCGCATTTACACCGGGACGAGTGACGAAAGTTCTAAGGTTGTGTTGTGCTTGTTGCCACTAGGGATAAAACATTGGCGCTATGTCCGAGGATGTAGTTGTTGATTACATTACGCACCATACTTAATGCAATTGTCCGTTGTTTAGCAACTTAATACTGGAGGGGGTTCGGATGATAACCTCGAAGGTGGACTTTTTAGGCATAGATGCGGTTGGATGGCGGTCTATGTACTTTGTCGTAATGCCCAATTAAATCTCACTATACTTATCATGTCATGTATGTGCATTGTTATGCCCTCTCTATTTGTCAATTGCCCGACTGTAATTTGTTCACCCAACATGCTTTTATCTTATGGGAGAGACACCTCTAGTGAGCTGTGGACCCCGGTCAATTCTTTAATACTGAAATACAAATCTGTTGCAATACTTGTTTTTACTGTTTTCTCTCGCAAACAATCATCTTCCACACAATACGGTTAATCCTTTGTTACAGCAAGCCGGTGAGATTGACAACCTCATCTGTTTCGTTGGGGCAAAGTACTTTGGTTGTGTTGTGCAGGTTCCACGTTGGCGCCGGAATCTCCGGTGTTGCGCCGCACTACATTCCGCCGCCATCAACCTTCAACGTGCTTCTTGGCTCCTCCTGGTTCGATAAACCTTGGTTTCTTTCTGAGGGAAAACTTGCTGCTGTGCGCATCATACCTTCCTCTTGGGGTTGCCCAACGAACGTGTGAAATACACGCCATCACATACCCACCATTTTGTCCATCCGTACATCCCCGGTAGACATCTTCCTATCATACGTCTTTACCCCCGATGTACTATGGACAATCCCTCATAGACAGTAGATCCTCTCATCCACACGGATGGGGATTTTAAAGGACTTCCCAACCTACTGCAGTGTTATCCCAACACCCAGCCAGGCCCTATCAAGTCCGTTGATATGCAAGAGGGAAAAGATACAGCTGACTTACCCAGAGCCATTATAGATCTCATGGTTAACACGAATTGTACGGCGCTAGAATCACTAGACGGCATTGGTGATTTGTCCTTGATTAATAGAACCCTTGCAATGGAACTCCACCATATCAACACATACCATGGTTCCATTGCCCACCATATAGTCAGATTCATAATTGGAAAAGTAACATTTTCTTTTGAATGCAGGAATGATAAGTATAGTACTTTTGCGGGTAAATTGATATAAAATAATCAAGATGACATGAGCAACGTTGAACTTGCCTGGTGACTGCGAGATAATGCAGTTCGATGTGTTGGATAGAACCTGGACCTCGGGTTCTGTAAAGAAGCATCATTGTCCCGTAAACACAATTTTATAAGATCCAAATAATGCGTGCATGGGTGTATTATTTCATGTTGAATCCCTTACCCGACATGATTATTAAGATTTAGATTGCAATTAAATATTTATGCCTTTGGCAGTAATGTATAAATTCTTTAAATACTTTAACATTGTTTCCTTTTCTAACCAGAAAAGAATTAAAAAGTAATTGATATTTTCCTTTGGAAAATATTGATTTCAAATTAAGAATTAGAAAATAGAGTTTCCCTCATTTTTGGAAAAATCAAGGAATTTTGAAATATTAAGATATTTCCCTTTTTTTTTGGAAAATCTTAATCTTTAAAAGAAAAGACTTGGAATAATAAAATTCCTTTTTAAAACATTTAAATAATAATTATTTGAATTCATTTGGAATTTTCCTTGATTTTTAAATCCAAGGAAAATTGCAAATTTAAAATTCCAAGTTTATTATTAAATTTAAAATTTTCAAAATTTGAAATTTTGTGGTAAATTATTTTTCTTATTTTATTCTTGTTAAGAATAATTTATTATTCATTAAACCTATTTTTCTTGGATTTTTAGAGGTATTTTTTTATTATTAAATATTTGGTAGAAATTACAAGTTATTTAAAAATAGAAAAGACCAAAATACCAAAATACCCCTCTCTCTAGCCCAATTCGGCCGGCCCAATTGAAATGGCCCATTTGGACAGCCCACCTAGGCCTATACAAAACGGTGCGGTGGGCACCGAACCGCTTTGGCCCACCCCACTCTCTCTCACTCGTCTCTCTCGCGAAACCCTAACCCTACCGTGGCGATTCGCGTGACGACCGTGTCGCCGCCATGGTCACCGCCGTGCTCCGGCCGACTCCGACCGAACTAGGGCATGACGTGGTGCTCAATCGACACATGACGACGCGTCTTCACATCCGCGTAGATCCGACCACTTCTTCCTCGACAGCTCGTGCACGACGCTCGCAGACGCCGACGGATCCGTGGCGATCTCCATCGATCTTCTTCTCCTTGCCACTCCTATGTGTTCGCCGCCTCCTCTGGTGACATGCGTGGCCTGGCACAGGCCTGGCCACGGTCTGGCGCCGCCGTGGATGGCCTGTGCCACTGTGCCGCTCTGGTCGCCTCCATGACTCGCCAGGTAACCTCCTCCTCTGCTTCTGCTACCTCCTCTACTCCATCCTCTCCTTCTCGATCTGTGCCTACTAACTCCCTGGTGTATGTTGCCGATGTTGTGCTGTTGTGCTGCTGTTCTTGTGGTGCTGTTGTGCTTGCTGTTCTTGCTGTGCTCTACACCTAAGCCTACTGATGCCATGATCTAGCCTATCCCTTTACTGGTGTTATGCTACTGCTTGTGGAAATCTTGTTGATTCCCTGTGCTAGGCTCATCCTATTGGTTCATGTTCATGTGTTGTGCAGTTGCTTACTGGTCCTTGTTCATATGCTTACTGGACTTGTTCATATGCTTACTGGTCCTTGGTCATCCTATTCTATCCAGTTGTGCTCATCTGCTATGCAATTGCTTCCTAATGGCCTTGTTATTGGCCTAGGTTAGCACTACTGACACTTGTGGTGTCAGTGATGCTCACCTATGCTCTGTGTATGCTTCAGTTGATCCAATTCTTGGATCACTGCATGCCTGTGATGCTCTGCTATGCCTAGGCTAGATCTAATTGATCCATTTGATCAATCAAATGCTAGTGTCTAGTTACTAGCTTACTCCTTTGCTAATTAATTAGCTTGTGCTAGCTTATGCTGTGACTTCTGCTTGCTAATGATACTCAAATGTCTGTGTGTGTGCTGATGTTGCTGTCCATAGCTCATTGGACATAATCCAATGGCTAGGATGCAATGGTACATACTGCTGTTGCCTTATTCATGAATGGATTATTGTATCTGTGTGCTTGGTGGATTATTTATGAATGAACTGCTTATGCAGTGTTGATTAAATACATTGTTATGCATGATTTGATATTTCCATGAGAACTTGGGAAATAATTAAAGTCTGAATCCATTTTTGGATAATGATGACTTATAATCTTGGTTAAATGGATGGATTTGTGTTTGATGTGACCTCAGTAACATTGCTACTGCTTGGTTGCTCACACAGCTTGTCTAGTTCTTGTTGGCTACTTATCTCTACTTGCGTAATAGGGAATCATACATGATATGAATGCCATTATGCTTGCCTGTGAAGAAATATAGGGTTAACTGATGGTTTCCTTGGCTAGGATCTCACTAGGTGGACTTTTGGTAGCTTCTAGTTCCTGTAAATCCTCTCCAGGTACTTGGTATACCTTCTTCCAGCTCCTAGGTAGCTATAATCAGCTGTTGTTGAGCTGTTGCTTGATATTCTTGGTTACTTGCCCTGCTCCTCCTATCTCCTGATGATCTTGGTTAAGTTTCCATCTTCCTAGTGGTTTTGGTTGGTGGATTTTTGGATGGATAAATGATTTCAGTGGTTGGTTTTGTTGTTCTTGAGCAAGAAAGGGATGAACTGTCACTGTTCCTTGATGGTTGCTTGGTGAATGGTTATCTGGTCGACTTGTGTCTTGTTTCTAGGGTTTCTACCCTTTTATACTGCATGTGATTCATCTTTGGCTGTGACACACAAGCCTGGCATATGCTTGGTGACTAAGCCAGTCCTTGGCTTGCTGTTGGAAGCACAACATCTCAATGAGCTGTGGTTTCCCTTTGGTGAAACTTGAGCCCCTGTATGGCTCAGTGTTGGTCCGCTGGTGCATATCTTGGTTCTGGCCAAGTTTTGGACACTGCCAAGTGTCGTGGACACTTGGTTTCTAACCCCCTGTCTAGTTTCTCTCTTATTTAACCCCATGTCTAGTTTCTTCTCTTAATTGCAGGTTTCAAATTGGAAATGATCAAGAACAAAGCATTACAAGACGTTTAATTTAGGTTTTAGAATAGATTCAAATTATGTAATCTTCTTTTTATTTTTTTATTATTCATCAAATTCTTGTATGATGAATATTGTAAAGACATTGTATGTGTGTATGATCAATAAAGCTCAAATTTTCCTTATGAGCTCATTTGTAATTGTATCAATTACTTATGAATTATTTGTGTATGAATAATGTAATTTGAAATATAAAGTGATTTGAGTTATGATGTGTTTTAAATTATGAATTCATAATTCATTTCTAAATTGTTTATCTTTTACTTCTTTTGTTTTCAATTTAATATGACTTGTCAATTCAAAATCATCTCCCAAAATCAATAAGTTACAAAAGACATCATGTCAATATTCTTAACCTAACAATGCCTAACCCTAATTGCCATTGAAAGAGAACCTCGATCCCTCTTAGGTTTTTATGCAATAAGGCGCGAAAATTTCCCTCGTTTTGCGATGAAATGCACATCCCAATTCTAAATCTACCCTTCGATGTTCCTATGTTCTGGGTTATTACAGCCTCCCCCCCTTAACAGAAACTTTGTCCCGAAGTTGTGATTGAGGTACCTGAATAGCTCGGGGTAGGATTTTCTGAGATCGTCCTCCTTCTCCCAAGTTGCTTCTCGCTCAGGATGATACTACCATTGTATCTTGCAGTACTTGATCGCCCTATTCCTTAGCTTCTTCCAATGCACTTCCAATATCTTCTCCGGTCTTTAGACATAGGTTAGGTCTGATTGTAGTTCTAACTCCTCATGTGAAACTGGATCATATGGTGCCTTTAAACACTTTCTGAGTTGAGATACATGAAATACGTTGTGAATCAAACTCAACTGCTTAGGTAGTTCTAGCTCAAAAGTTGTTCCTATGTTCTGACTGAGTATTTTGAATGGTCCTATATATTGAGGACTTAACTTTCCTTTCACTTCGAACCTCTTGAGTCCTTTCATTGGGATAACTGTCAGATATACCATGTCTCCCACTTTGGGTTCCCATAATCTCCTTTTCTGGTCGGCATAACTCTTCTGTCGGCTCTGAGCTATCTTGAGTGTATCCCTGATAACCTCGATGACTCCTTGTCTCTCCTTGATGTAATCTGGTGCAAACTCGTTGTTTTCTCCCGTCTCAAACCAACATATTGGAGATCTGCACTTCCTCCCGTATAATGCTTCATACGGTGCCATTTGAATACTACTTTGATAACTGTTATTGTATGAGAACTCTGCTAATGGTAGATGGTCCTCCCATGAGCCTCCAAAGTCTAGAGCACAAGCTCTAAGCATGTCTTCAAGTATTTGATTGGTTCTTTCCGTCTGTCCTCCGGTTTGTGGGTGATAAGTTGTGCTGAAATCCAACTTGGATCCCAGAGCTTCTTGGAGTTGTTTCCAAAATGCTGACGTGAAGATCGAACCTCTATTTGAAACTATCTTCTTCGGTACTCCATGTTTGCTAATTATTTCCTTGACAAAGATATCCACAAGCTTCTCAGAAGTATCTTTCTGATTTACCGCTAGAAAATGGGCACTCTTGGTAAGTCTATCAACAATTACCCAAATCATATCCTTCTTTTTACTGGTCATTAGTAGACCGGTAACAAAATCCATTCCGATCTCATCCCATTACCATTCCGGAATATCCAAGAGTTTAAGTAGTCCAACAGGACTCTAATGTTCTGCCTTTACTCGTTGGCATGTATGGCATTCCGAGACATACTTGGCTAATTCTCTTTTCATATTGTTCCACCGGAATATTACTTTCAAATCCATATACATCTTGGTACTTCCTGGATGTATTGAGTAGGGTGTTTCATGTGCTTTCTTTAGTATGATTGCCTTAACTTCCGGATCATCCGGTACACACATTCTCTTCTGAAAGTACAATGAATCAAACTCTCCAACATGGAATTCAGATGGTTTTCCTTGCTCGATTCTCTTGAGTTCCTCTTGGATGAATGGATAATCTACTTGATTTCGGATGATCTCATACTTCAAATCAGAATACATTTCATCCATGATCCTCAAGGTTGCTGCACTTCCCACTGTATCACCTTGAATGAGTAAGATCTGAGCTTCTTCTAACTCTTTCCGAAGTTCCTTTGGAATCTCCCATTCCGTAGGTTAGTTATCGGTACTCTTTCTGCTTAAAGCGGCTGCTACTACATTAGCTTTTCCTGGTGTATAGTTGATTGTCAGTTCATAATCCTTGATCAACTCTAACCATATCTTTTGTCTCATGTTCAATTCTTTTTGAGTGAAGAAACACTTCAAACTCTTATGATCCGTATATAGCTCACACTTGGATCCATAAAGAAATTGCCTCCAACTCTTCAGAGCATACACGACTGCCGCCAATTCTAAGTCATGTACTGGGTAGTTATGTTCATGTGGTTTCAGTTTCCTTGATCCATAAGCTATTACTTTATGGTCTTGCATCAGAACACATCCAAGTCCATTCTTGGAAGCGTCACAATATACCGTGTAATCCTTTCCGGGTTCTGGAACTGCTACCACTGGTGCCGTGGTTAACTTCTCCTTGAGTTTCTGAAAACTCGCTTCACATTCATCAGTCCACACAAATGGAGTGTTTTTCTTGAGTAATTTGGTCATTGGTCCTGCAATCTTCGAAAATCCCTCGATGAATCTTCGATAGTAACCTGCCATTCCAAGAAATCCTCTTATTTCCTTCGCATTCTTGGGTGAATTCCACTCCAATACAAACTGTTGATACTCGTTTTGGGCCGATGGGTAATCAAGAACATAATTCGACGTTCGGCGTGACAAATGTATTGCTCATTTAGGAGACACCATGTCCACCATTCCAAGTTGTGCCATGATCCGGCTTGATAGCCGATTATGCTAGCAGTCAGAGGTGATCTCGAGGATCGATATATGAAGTCTTCCACTAGAGCTCCTTTAAGATAACCTCAAATAAAGAAGTGATATAAACAAAAGTTGTGCGTCTTGTCGAAACAAGCAACTTTGGTTTTTGAGTCATCGCGATCCGAGTTAGTATGCAATTTTTGGAGCTAAAATACTGCTGGAACTCAAATTACCCGAGGTAGGGCGGCCGACCATAGAGGCCTCTAGGGTAAGAAGCGAGCCAAATTGAGAAAGAGGCGAAAACGTCAGAATTGATATATTTTCTTGCGACCTTGATGAGACGCTCAAGATGAACTCGGATGGAAAAGTGGTCAACATGAAAGTTCTTCGTTTTTTCGAGACGAACAACTTTGTTGTTTACGAGATTTTGATTGGAGGTCGTTTACGGCCTCAAAAAGGGCCCGCAATGTGCAGATACGTTTTTGACCGAACAGTTATAGAAAGTTTGGACCAAACCATCCGAATTGGACCCAATCTAGGGTTTTGGACGTGAATCCAACCCTCCATCTTGCACGGAAAGTCCAGACGCCCTTTATATACTTGAGAGGTGCAGGCCGATTGAACCAACACCAATCGAACAAACACATCTACTACTTTTTCGTGTTCATCTACTTTTATCTCTCTCCCCTTGTATCTTTCTTCTCGTTCTTCGTTGTTCTTCAGGATTGGAGGCTGCGAATCCACGAGGTCCTAGGGGTGGCTAGGCCGACCTAGGGCAGCCCATAGCCGCCGCAAGCCCTGACGGGGTCCCTCCCGGGCGAGCGGGGTTTCGGGTCTACAAAAGCGCTCCCTGGACTGTCTTGCGTATCGCGCTTCCGGCGAGCCTCCCTCGGCGCGTGCTGCCGTGCATCGCGCTCGGCGTCGAGGGTACACGGTGACGTGATCGTGTGCGAACACACTTTTTGGCGACTCCGCTGGGGACGAAGATTCGAACGGTCTCCAGCCCGTTCTTGCTACGAAAAGAGCGTCATCAAGAGGCTGCAATCCACAACGGTATCATGAATCTCCAATCTCCTTATGTAGATGCAAACAACTCTTGTATTGATGTTGCTAGATCCTCTGATATATATACTGTATCGGCTAACCCTAGATCTTACTATGTGCAAAAGCCGATGCGAAATAATATCCATACTCTTAGCAACTTGCAACATGTAAATTCGAGTTCTCATGCATCGGCATTCCAAGAAGTTCATATGCCGATGAACAACATGATGAGTTCAGTTAATCAATATGAAACACCCAATGTTGAAAATTTCAGTAGCTTGGAAGATAGTGTTTCATCGTTTTATTCATCGGTAGATAGTTCAGAATATATTGTTTCACCTGCATACATGCCGATGTATAGGGAAATTGGACATGCTACTACTAGCTATTTGGCCAATTACCCTGAACCATCATATGTTGCACCTTATGTTACTAACTTTTCAGCACCATATGCAACTGGGGATACCCATAATTCGGCTCCACACCTCCACAATGGTTATAGCCGAATAAATGGAAATTCAATAGAAGCTCAGGTGCCTTCATCTAGTGTTGCAGCGTATGAAAACAATGATTGTAGGGGAAAACTTGCAGCTGAGTTCAAGAAGCTTAATTCTCTTCACCGGAAACTAGAAGAAAATCCATGTGATCTTGCAGCAATTCATGCTTATGAATCATACAAGAAGAAGCGTGAGGAAGAGCGTCAAGCAAATAATATCAGGTTTTGTCCTTCACAACTACAAAGTTTCGGCAACATTTCACTGCCGAAAGAAAAAACAAGCATCAGAGGGCAACAATGTCTAGCTGTGGTTAACGCCGATAAGGTCATTACGTTTGATGATTTATCGGAGGAACAACGCCAAAGCTATGAAGTACTAAAAAATAAGCGCAAGGAGGAATTTGAGGTGCTTGAAAATAAGCTCAAGGAGGAGCATAAAGCGTACGAGAAAAAACTTGAAGAGGAAGATCTACAATTTTTCCATGCAATGATCAAGAAGAATCCTCAGGATAATGTTACCCTGGTTGAAGAAACCAAATCCTCTCCTCCATGCAGCGAACAAGTTGAACCCTCTGCAAAACCAAAGAAAGAAGAAGAAGCTTTGCAAAGTAATAAGATCCATGAAGAAAATAAGAATGACTCAGCTAGTATGATTAATTCGGTTATAGAAGCCGAATCAAAAAGTACATGTGCTGATTCTATTGAATCAAAAGATGCAAGCTTCATCGAGCAAGATCATGGTGGATGCAAAACAACCATGCTTGACTTTTCTGGATGTGAGGGAGCTTACATGCTGCCCTATGAATTCTGTGCCAATAAAACTGACGATTGTAAACAGCATAAAAATATAGCCGAACAATGTTCGGTTGATGAAGAGCATCAAAGTGAAGATGTACAGAATTCAAAACAGCAAGAAGACAAGGCGTTAGAAAATCATCCAGAGGTGGGGCAAGTTATTGTTCATGACATACAACCATCTTGTTCTACTAACATCTTCAAAGAGGTATCTCTAGCAAATAATTTACTTATTTTCAGATTTGGTCAAAAATATATTGTCCATGCATCTATTAGCAATAGTTTTAGAAGAAACATCAAAAGACCAATCGTGAACTCGTAAATTATTTGTTAGCAATGAAATGGTTACTAGGCATATCGGTCAACATGTCGTGCCATTTAGAGAGACCGATATTGACAAATTATCACAACCAAAGCTTTCCATATTGTTTCATTTGAATTTTATATCTATATGGTTAGCTTTGCTTACTTCATACCTGGCTTACATTTGGTCTCAAGTGAGACATATGTGTTATAACTACTTTGGTTTCAGAAACTTAAAGCCAAGGTTATTATCTTTGGAGAAATCCGATGATAGTACGACAACTTATTCAAACACATCGGAAAAAGAGTGTAAAAATCAACACATAGCTGAATGGGGTGATGTAAAATCTGAACCATTCGGTTGCTTAATTTCAAAGCCGTTTTCACAACAAGAACGGCTGGAAGATAAAAGGTGTACCTTTAGTTTGAGCATGTGTGATCATATCTTTGATGTATTGTTGAAGAGTGATTATATTAGAATCCTTGATCACGATGTTGAGCCATTAGCACAAGGAAGAATCTATTGCAAGTTGCATGATTCGTTTGAGCATAGTACTTATAATTGCACCATGTTTCATAAAATAGTACAATCGGCTATAGATAAAGGACGATTGCAATTTGTTGAAACACAAACATATAGCCAATCTATTTCGATTGGTATGAATGATCAAAAGTTATTGGATCGGTTACCTATAGCCGATTCATATGATGATGAGAAGGTACACACGGAAGATAATGGGATCAAGCTTTCAAGTGAAGAAATTATTGAAGAGCATGTTGACGACATTCTTGAAGCTGGGTGTTCCATTGAAGCTACACCAAGGATATCAAGCACTGGGGGGCAACAACAAAATTCAAAGATCGATGGACGCAAAACGAAACAGGACAAATGCCGTGATAAGCACAAGGGTAAGAAAACTGAAGTCACTTTCGCAGAGTTATTGGAGAAATATAAGAAGGAGAGTGAAGCAAGAAGTTCTTATCGGCCAAGTATTGCAAAGTCATCGAGATCACCCCCAAGGCAAAAGTCTAAAGACCGGGATTGGCAAAGGGAGAAGTTCAATGCAGCAGCTTCGTATCCTCCCTTTAGGCCACCAATGCCAATGTCATGGATACCTCCCTATGGTGATTGTTATCCATATCCATCATGGGATCATGATACGCGTACAGCACGCGTCCGTTGGGAACCCCAAGAGGAAGGTGTGATGCGTACAGCGACAAGTTTTCCCTCAGAAAGAAACCAAGGTTTATCGAACCAGGAGGAGCCAAGAAGCACGTCGAAGGTTGATGGCGGCGGGATGTAGTGCGGCGCAACACCAGGTATTCCGGCGCCAACGTGGAACCTGCACAACACAACCAAAGTACTTTGCCCCAACGAAACAGCGAGGTTGTCAATCTCACCGGCTTGCTGTAACAAAGGATTAGATGTATAGTGTGGATGATAATTGTTTGCAGAGAACAGTAAAGAACAATAGCAGCAGATTTGTATTTCAGATGTAAAGAATGGACCGGGGTCCACAGTTCACTAGAGGTGTCTCTCCCATAAGATAAAGAGATTTCTATTTTCGTGCCCTCCGGTCCTTAGTTGTACTCAGTTTTCCCCAGCTCCTTAGTTTTTCCTCAGTTTTCCCCAAGCCCTTGTTTGAAACCCGCGAAGCGGCTCGGACGGCGGGATTCCCGTTTAGTTGACCGTTCTGTCACGTGTGGGGCCGCGTCTTGTGGGGCCGAGTCGTGTGGGCCCGCGTCGCGTGGGGCTGGTAGAAAGGGCCCGCGTGGGACAGGACGAGAAGCGTTTGGTTGCACGTGAGCGAGGAGCTGGGTTCCGTCTCTCTCGGCCCCAAATTGGCATCCCTATTAAGTGCACCTTTTTCCCCTCTTTCTCTCTGTCCTTTTCACCAAATTAGTATAAAATCTAGAGAAGCTTGCATTTCTGACTTTCTTCAATTATTTGTGCCTTTTGGCCCTCGTTGTTTGCCCAATATGGCATTAAATCTAGTACTCCCTCTGGTTCATATGTATGTAGTTAAATCTAGAAGCAAATCTCCAGGATAATGTACGATAAATTCACAGTCATAGTAAATCAAGAAAACTAAGTACGGCCAACAAAATATAGTAGACTAGGGATAGATAATCCCTAGATAATATGGATAGATAATAGGCTGCATACACAAGCAGCCAACATAGTAACAGGTTCTTCACAGACACCATCATACTAACATAACAACAAGGGATCCCTAGCTAACAACAAAGGGATCCCAACAACAAACTAGGAGGCGAGCAGCAGCAGCAGCACACGTCCAGGACTCCGCCTACCCCATCCGGCTCTCCCTCCACTTGTTGCTCTTGCTCCCCTTGGGAGCCTTGGGCTTGAGCGGAGGCATGCGCCCGGCGGAGATCTCCACCCGCCGCAAGCCGCGGAGGTGCATGCCGAGCGCCCCGTGCTTGGCGCGGAAGGAGTGGACGTTCACCGTCGTGCCGACCTTGGGGAAGGTGTTGCCGATGTTCTCAGCATGCGTAACGAGGCAGTTGAAGTCCGTGGCGCCGAGTCTCCCGGTGCGAAAGGGCACTCGTACACCTCCTTGGCGAAGTAGGAGATGTATCGGCCGACCTGCAGCCTCCGCGAAGCACTCGGCGAGTCTTGACGTCCTCCTCGCTCTTCGTCGCCGCCGACGTCGCTGCCGGACATCCGATCCATATCAAACAGAAACTAGTGAATGAGTTGCAACGATGACTAACGTACATGATAACAAAGTTAAGAAAAACGAGAGTCAGCCTCGCTTAGAGTGGACATGATTATATATCTACGAGGAAGGGGTAAGCGAACTAAAGCTCATGCACAACAGATTTGTACACAGCAATGGTTCGCTGAACCCTCCCCTGTAAAAATTTGTGCCCAACCATTCATCATAGGCAAAGAAACGGATTCTAGATCTGAACTAGATCTCGAACTTGAACACATTCGAGATTATTTGCAAAATTAAACGGTTGATATCTTTTGATTAGTGCATAAAATAACCGATTGAGATCCCATGATTACTTGCATAAATTAACTGATTGAGATCCAATATTACTTGCATAAATTAACCGAACAGCCGAACCCCAAATCAAGAAGTGATCAAAACAAAATGGAATAAAATCGGCGCAAATATTAGCCCAATACTCATCCATCTACGGATCCATCTACACCAGCAAAAATAGGGTTCAAAAAGGAATGGGGAACAAAAAAGGAAGCAAACCGTAGTTACCTCGTTCCATGGGTCCTCCAGGGAGGTGTCGTAGGGGTTCGGGGCGGGACGTACGGCACGGGGTCGTAGGGGTCCCATCCCGCCGGGATCCGACCGCCACCGGCGGCGGCAGCCTCCGATGCACCGGCGGCGGCGGCGGCGGCGGCGTCGTCCGTCGAGGGGACGGGGCCGAAGATGGAGGCGTCGCGCTCGAGCCAACCTCGACGATGGGATTGGCATTCTCCTTGTCCATCTCTCCGGCGGAGGAAGAGGAAGAGGAAGAGGGAGAGGGAGAGGGTTTTTGCTTTGGAGAAGATGATGGGACGTGGGAGAGAGTTGGCGATGCGTGAGCGAGTGAGAGTGACGAGAGACGAGTGCGAGGAGGCGTCTATAAAGGCGAGGGGTGGTTAATGCGACCCGCGTCCTACGCGTGCACGAGTGCACGTCCGCACGTCTTGGACTTACGCAACGCGACACGCGTCCACGATTGCACGTCTCGACTTCTCCACCGCGACCCGCGTCTACGCGTCAACAATTGCACGTGTCCTCGAGTCTAACCCCGGAAATTTAGATATACTCGGGTATACCCTCGAGTCTTATACTAGCATTTTTTGTGTGCTCAATTTTCCCCTCGAGTGCTAATATCGGCTAGTGCAATATACTCGGTTTTACCCTCAAGTGGCTGGTCAACAGAGAGTCAACAAATGGGATTAACTAGTTAAATGAGTCATTTAATGTGCAAAAAAATCCTAAAAAGAGTGGCACTTACTCATGGAGTCTTTACCACAAATTGACACTTCTCAAATCATAGATAAATCAAGTTTTACCACAAATTGCCACTTCTCAAATCACCTAGTAGCTATGAAGGTGCATGGTTTTCCACAATAAGCCCTTCCCAAAACAGCTTCCCCCAAATCATACTTTGTCTAAATGAGGCCACAATTCTCACATCGATGTATATTGGTATTGCAAATAGTTTGAGGTAGGCCAAGATGGGTTTCATTGTACAAAACACGCATTTTCCATTTTTTAAATCTCATATTTGAATCCCTTAGTCTATTTACTACTCAGATGCCCTTGGTTTCTTGATAGTACTCAATTTTGCCCTCTCTCTTCACAAATTCTCGCAGACGTGCATCATCGCTCTGATTGGTCTAGCCCATGTCACGCGGATCGTGCCCACCGACCGTTGATCGTATGATATAGGGAACGGGCAGGATAACCCCTCTCTCTCTCGTTGGCGGTTAATTAGCTTGTCGAAGGGCGGTTTTCTCGTATTATTTTTCACGCGCTAAAAATTATAAACTGTTTTAGGCGTTATTTTTCACGCAAAAAATGATAAACCATCACCGATTTGTTGTTACCATTACTTTTCACGCAAAAAAATGATAAACCATCACCGATTTGTTGTTGCCATTACTTTTCACGCAAAAAAATGATAAACCATCAACAATTTGTTGTAGCCATTACTTTTCACGCAAAAAAATGATAAACCATCACCGATTTGTTGTTGCCATTACTTTTCACGCAAAAAATGATAAACCATCAACAATTTGTTGTAGCCATTACTTTTACGCAAAAAATGATAAACCATCAACAATTTGTTGTTGCCATTACTTTTCACGAAAAAAATATGATAAACCATCACCGATTTGTTGTTGCCATTACTTTTCACGCAAAAAATGATAAACCATCAACAATTTGTTGTAGCCATTACTTTTCACGCAAAAAATGATAAACCATCAACAATTTGTTGTAGCCATTACTTTTCACGCAAAAAATGATAAACCATCAACAATTTGTTGTAGCCATTACTTTTCACGCAGAAAAAACCTAATTTGTTACAAAAGCTGGTTTCGAGTGAGACCTAACCAAGTTTGGCATACATGATGGCATACCTATAACAACAAGGAATATCTAAAAGGGAAAGTTTCAGAAAATTTAGGGTGAAAATGATGCCATACATGATGCTCGTTTTTCGAGGTTTTGACCTGAAAATCAATTGGGTATTGTAAAGGGAAATAAAAAGTTCGAAAAATGTAAAAACGAAACAATCTATCTATCTATGTATAGAAGATCAGCTGTATGAAATTTGAGGTTATTTAGAGAAGGTAGAAAAAATCACCTTGTTAGAAAAGCTGGTTTCAGCGAGACGAAACGGCATGCGCTTAAGCAAAGTGATTTTTTCGAGCATCTCCAAATGACCCCAAATTTTCCATACATGATGCCATACGTGTAACAACAAGGAACCCTATCTAAAAAGTGTCAAAAAAGTTTGCCCAACCGTATAGCTCTATCAAAAAGAACCTCACCATGGCGCTAGTATAATTTTGGGATAGTTACAAACTTTCGTTACCTAACCTTCAACATGAAACTTGTTTCAAATTCATTTTGGCCTACAAGAAACAAATCCCAACTTGATTCGAGCACCACAGCCTCCAAACGATGCCGATGCCGATATCGGCATGGTCGAAACGGCTATGCTCGCCGCCACTCGCTAGGTCAACGTCGGGATGCACCCTCAATCCCGTCCCCTCATTCGATCACCGACACACCGGAGATACCGCCGAGGCCAATGCCGAACGTACATGCCGATGCCAATGCCGATCATGCATGCACGCCGGCTGTGGGCACGGCCACGCCGACCCGCTATGCTGGACGCCACGGACCGCCGCGAGGTCTTTCCCTTCGCCACCACACTCTCCTAGCACCCACCTATACACGCCGTAAAGGAGAGACACTAGTTTTCTCTACATTGCTCGCGTTCGTGTCCGACACGGTCAGTCAAAGTTTTGAGGTGGTCGTCGATGTCGTCGACCATTTCTTCTCTTCTTTGCATGGTTAAACGCATCTAGTTCATATCTATCTAATGCGTCTGGTCTCGCCTCATGCAGTTCTTTGTGGACGTCGATCTCATCTCGGCACCCCGCATGCCACCTCCTCCGTGCCATCGGCTGTAGAGCTCCGTTTAAAAATCTAATCCTACCCGTGTATTGCCCCTTGTATCGGCGTCATGGCCGTACTTGTCATTTGATATACCGAAGCCCCACTCGTTCGCGTTTTGGTCGGGGATACAGCGATGCTTACGGTCAAACAAAGATGGATGGTCTGACGTGTCTTTGCAGGCTCTACGTGGCCCCACTAGTCGGAAGATAACGGTCAACCGTCGGGCAACCGGCCGTTACATCACGTGTGATGGTTTCAGACAAACGCTTGGGTAAAACTGAGGAAAAACTAAGGAGCTGGGGAAAACTGAGCACAACTAAGGACCCGAGGGCACGAAAATAGAAATCCCTAAGATAAATAGCATGTTGGGTGAACAAATTACAGTCGGGCAATTGAAAAATAAAGAGAGCATGACAATGCACATACATGATATGATGAGTATTGTGAGATTTAATTGGGCATTACGACAAAGTACATAGACCGCTATCCAGCATGCATCTATGCCTAAAAAGTCCACCTTCAGGTTATCATCCGAACCCCTTCCAGTATTAAGTTGCAAAACAACGAGACAATTGCATTAAGTATGGTGCGTAATGTAATCAATAACTACATCCTCGGACATAGCATCAATGTTTTATCCCTAGTGGCAACAACACATCCAGTAACCTTAGAACTTTATGTCACCGTCCCGGATTTAATGGAGGCATGAACCCACTATCGAGCATAAATACTCCCTCTTGGAGTTAAGAGTAAAAACTTGGCCGAGCCTCTACTAATAACGGAGAGCATGCAAGATCATAAACAACACATAGGTAATAGATTGATAATCAACATAACATAGTATTCTCTATCCATCGGATCCCGACAAACACAACATATAGAATTACAGATAGATGATCTTGATCATGTTAGGCAGCTCACAAGATCTGACAATGAAGCACATGAGGAGAAGACGACCATCTAGCTACTGCTATGGACCCATAGTCCAGGGGTGAACTACTCACTCATCACTCCGGAGGCGACCATGGCGGTGAAGATTCCTCCGGGGGATGAATCCCTTCTCCGGCAGGGTGCCGGAGGTGATCTCCAGAATCCCCCGAGATGGGATTGGCGGCGGCGGCGTCTCAGTAAGGTTTTCCGTATCGTGGCTCTCGCATGCGGGGGTTTCGCGACGAAGACCTTAAGTAGGCGGAAGGGCGGAGTCGGAGGGGTCACGGGGGCCCCACACGGCGAGGCCGCGCGGGCCCCTTTTGGGCCGCGCCGCCCTAGTGTGGCGGCGCCCCGTGGCCCCACTTCGTCTTCTCTTCGGTCTTCTGGAAGCTTCGTGGCAAAATAGGCCCCTGGGCGTTGATTTCGTCCAATTCTGAGAATATTTCCTTTGTAGGATTTCTGAAACCAAAAACAGCAACTGTCTCTTCGGCATCTCGTTAATAGGTTAGTGCCGGAAAATGCATAAATACGACATATAATGTGTATAAAACATGTAGATATCATCAATAATGTGGCATGGAACATAAGAAATTATCGATACGTCGGAGACGTATCAGCATCCCCAAGCTTAGTTCCTGCTCGCCCGAGCGGTGTAAACGATAACAAAGATAATTTCGGAGTGACATGCCATCATAACCTTGATCATACTATTGTAAACATATGTAATGAATGCAGCGATCAAAACAATGGTAATGACATGAGTAAACAACTGAATCATAAAGCAAAGACTTTTCATGAATAGCACTTCAAGACAAGCATCAATAAGTCTTGCATAAGAGTTAACTCATAAAGCAATAAATCAAAGTAAAGGTATTGAAGCAACACAAAATAAGATTATCTCATGGATAATTGTCAATGTAAAGTAATATAACAAGTGCAATATGCAAGTATGTAGGAACCAATGCACAGTTCACACAAGTGTTTGCTTCTTGAGGTGGAGAGATATATGTGAACTGACTCAACATAAAAGTAAAAGAAAGGCCCTTCACAGAGGGAAGCATTGATTGCTATATTTGTGCTAGAGCTTTGGTTTTGAAAACAAGAAACAATTTTTTCAACGGTAGTAATAAAGCATATGTATCATGTAAATTATATCTTACAAGTTGCAAGCCTCATGCATAGTATACTAATAGTGCCCGCACCTTGTCCTAATTAGCTTGGACTACCGGGATCATCGCAATACACATGTTTTAACCAAGTGTCACAAAGGGGTACCTCTTTGCCGCCTGTACAAAGGTCTAAGGAGAAAGCTCGCATTTTGGATTTCTCGCTTTTGATTATTCTCAACTTAGACATCCATACCGGGACAACATAGACAACGAGATAATGGACTCCTCTTTAATGCATAAGCATGTAGCAACAATTAGTGTTCTCATATGAGATTGAGGATATATGTCCAAAACTGAAACTTCCACCATGGTTCATGGCTTTAGTTAGCGGCCCAATGTTCTTCTCTAACAATATGCATGCTCTAACCAATAAAGTGGTAGATCTCCCTTACTTCGTACAAGACGGACATGCATAGCAACTCACATGATATTCAACAAAGAGTAGTTGATGGCGTCCCCAGGAACATGGTTATCGCACAACAAGCAACTTAATAAGAGATAAAGTGCATAAGTACATATTCAATACCACAATAGTTTTTTAAGCTATTTGTCCCATGAGCTATATATTGCAAAGGTAAAGAATGGAAATTTTAAAGGTAGCACTCAAGCAATTTACTTTGGAATGGCGGAGAAATACCATGTAGTAGGTAGGTATGGTGGACACAAATGGCATAGTGGTTGGCTCAAGGATTTTGGATGCATGAGAAGTATTCCCTCTCGATACAAGGTTTAGGCTAGCAAGGTTATTTGAAACAAACACAAGGATGAACTGGTGCAGCAAAACTCACATAAAAGACACATTGTAAACATTATAAGACTCTACACCGTCTTCCTTGTTGTTAAAACTCAATACTAGAAATTATCTAGACTTTAGAGAGACCAAATATGCAAACCAAATTTAGCAAGCTCTTTGTATTTCTTCATTAATAGGTGCAAAGTATATGATGCAAGAGCTTAAACATGAGCACAACAATTGCCAAGTATCAAATTATTCAAGACATTTTAGAATTACTACATGTAGCATTTCCCAATTCCAACCATATAACAATTTAACGAAGAAGATTCAACCTTCGCCATGAATACTATGAGTAAAGCCTAAGGACATATTTGTCCATATGCAACAGCGGAGCGTGTCTCTCTCCCACACAATGAATGCTAGGATCCATTTTATTCAAACAAAAACAAAAAACAAAAACAAACCGACGCTCCAAGCAAAACACATAAGATGTGATGGAATAAAAATATAGTTTCAGGGGAGGAACCTGATAATGTTGTCGATGAAGAAGGGGATGCCTTGGGCATCCCCAAGCTTAGACGCTTGAGTCTTCTTAAAATATGCAGGGGTGAATGCTGGCGTGTAGTTGACGTGGGAGTTAGAAATCTTTGTGGTGTAGCTTTTCTTCAGTTCCCCGGCATTGGCGCCAGAAAATATGCTTGATGGCGTGTAACTCACACGTTCGTTGGGAACCCCAAGCGGAAGGTATGATGCGCACATCAGCAAGTTTTCCCTCAGAAAGAAACCAAGGTTTATCGAACCAGGAGGAGCCAAGAAGCACGTTGAAGGTTGATGGCGGCGGGATGTAGTGCGGCGCAACACCGAGGATTCCGGCGCCAACGTGGAACCTGCACAACACAACCAAAGTACTTTGCCCCAACGAAACAAGTGAGGTTGTCAATCTCACCGGCTTGCTGTAACAAAGGATTAGATGTATAGTGTGGATGATGATTGTTTGCAGAGAACGAGTAAAGAACAAGTATTGCGAGTAGATTTGTATTTCAAGTATAAAAGAATGGACCGGGGTCCACAGTTCACTAGAGGTGTCTCTCCCATAAGATAGCATGTTGGGTGAACAAATTACAGTCGGGCAATTGACAAATAGAGAGGGCATAACAATGCACATACATGACATGATGAATATTGTGAGATTTAATTGGGCATTACGACAAAGTACATAGACCGCTATCCAAGCATGCATCTATGCCTAAAAAGTCCACCTTCGAGTTATCATCCGAACCCCTTCCAGTATTAAGTTGCAAAACAACAGACAATTGCATTAAGTATGGTGCGTAATGTAATCAATAACTACATCCTCGGACATAGCATCAATGTTTTATCCCTAGTGGCAACAAGCACATCCACAACCTTAGAACTTTCCGTCACATCGTCCCGGATTTAATGGAGGCATGAACCCACTATCGAGCATAAATACTCCCTCTTGGAGTTAAGAGTAAAAACTTGGCCGAGCCTCTACTAATAACGGAGAGCATGCAAGATCATAAACAACACATAGGTAATAGATTGATAATCAACATAACATAGTATTCTCTATCCATCGGATCCCGACAAACACAACATATAGAATTACGGATAGATGATCTTGATCATGTTAGGCAGCTCACAAGATCCGACAATGAAGCACATGAGGAGAAGACAACCATCTAGCTACTCGCTATGGACCCATAGTCCAGGGGTGAACTACTCACTCATCACTCCGGAGGCGACCATGGCGGTGAAGAGTCCTCCGGGAGATGAATCCCCTCTCCGGCAGGGTGCCGGAGGTGATCTCCAGAATCCCCGAGATGGGATTGGCGGCGGCGGCGTCTCGCGAAGGTTTTCCGTATCGTGGCTCTCGGCATCGGGGTTTCGCGACCAAGGCTTTAAGTAGGCGGAAGGGCAACGCGGGGGCCACACGAGGGCCCCACACGCTAGGGCAGCGCGGCCAAGACCTCGGGCCGCGCCGCCCTGCCGTGGCGGCGCCTCGTGGCCCCACTTCCTTTCCCCTCGGTCTTCCGGAAGCTTCGTGCAAAAATAGGACCCCGGGCGTTGATTTCGTCCAATTCCGAGAATATTTCTTTACTACGATTTCGAAACCAAAAACAGCAGAAAACAAGAATCGGTTCTTCGGCATCTCGTTAATAGGTTAGTGCCGGAAAATGCATAAATACGACATAAAGTATGCATAAAATATGTAGATATCATCAATAATGTGGCATGGAACATAAGAAATTATCGATATCGGAGATTTGCAAAGCAATCTAAGCTTAGTTAAAATCACCACGTGCCTGAAGAATAATGATAACAGAATAATTTGTAAGTGGTAAAATCATAAAGCAAATCATACCAGCCAACATATAAAAATGGT
>NC_061510.1:357814666-357905090 GCF_022539505.1 Lolium rigidum | reverse complement strand
TTATCTAATGACGCCTTCTACTTGCTCTGTTCAGCATGATATCTATGGGTGCAACGGTTTGGGGATTCACCAAAACCATGTGTTCAATACAACTCTTGGATGGGCAACCTAGGCATAACAACATGCCTCCTTGATGATATAGCCATAAGGACAAAGGATAACATATCACATATTGCCAGTAAATATGTTATTATCTAATGACGCCTTCTACTTGCTCTGTTCAGCATGATATCTATGGGTGCAACGGTTTGGGGGTTCACGAAAACCATGTGTTCAATACAACTCTTGGATGGGCAACCTAGGCATAACAGGAAAAAAGTACGCAAACACCACGACAAACAAAATGGATCTTCCTCGTGGGGCCCAGGATGCACCGTCTTCACATGGTGAAGCACCATGCCTTTTCTATCACAATGCGACAGGATGCAGTGCATCTTGGCATACACTGTCCTGTGTCCTCCAACATCCATAACACCAAGCATCAATCCAAAATTGTACCATACCGTACAAAGGACCGCAAATTTTGAGGTATCACGTAACATTGAGCAACCGAGAGTATGCACACAAGATCATATTGCTCCGATGCTTGCAAAATCGGAAGTCCAACATAATCCTGAACTCATTAGAATTTTCAGAATCGCATGTAAAATTATGTAGGTGAGATGGTGCACTTCGTTGGCAAATTCCAGTCTGTGACCAGCCAAAAGAGGCAACCCCTACAGACGTTGTAACTGTGATCTCCAAGCGGGGTCATACCGTACATACTGCATTCCACACACAGAGCAATTCAACAGGATTCCGAATATTTCCACTAAATTAACGCAGCAATCAACCATCTCATTCACAGAGCATGGTTCACATTAATCCCCGTACCTGAGATGACAGCGACCTTGTCATAGGCGCCGCCCACGACATCTGCACGAAGAACAACTTTAATCTGGCACACATTGTTGGGGAATTTCGTCAGAAAACGGTCATGAGTAAACTTCAGAACCATTTCTGCTGCCGAAATAGCACCTGAGGGAACCCGTCCAGGTACTGCAGGCCCGGGTAGGTCTCCACCAGCCCCTCGATGAACTCCGTCACCACATCTGCGAAAACGAACCAAACCCGAAGCCCCGCCGAGGGCGGCGAGGGCGATTAAACCCTAGGAATCGAAGAAAAAACATCACGAAACGGGGGAAATGGGCGCGGGGAGGCGGGCAGGTACCGTCGGGGTTGTTTATGAGCTTCTTCCCCTGCAGGGCCATGGCGAGGGGAGGCTCCCCGCGACGGCGGGCGCTCCGGCGATCGCCGGCGGGGGAGGGGAGATTGGGGGGGAAGCGGCGAGCAGTACGGAGCAAGTCGCCTCTGTTTCTGTGGGCTGTTGTTGTGGCCTTTGTTGCTTTGCTTGTTCCAGTTGAAGTGGGGATTATCCTTTTATAGACGGGGATTAGCAGCAGTGTATTGAAATGGATAAGATTGGAATTACGGGAATGTCCCTCTCTTTGATAGAACCGCCGCTCGTAATTACACCGGAATTACGGCCAGCTCCTCGCCGTCGTCGACTTCTATGCGCTGTTTCCGGTTATCTTTCTTTTTTTCTTCTCTTCTATAGAGGGGATAGAATTTCTTTTTTCCAAATCAATTCTATAGAGGATAAGAAAGGCATGTCATCTTTTAGCTCTCCACATCATCTAGAGATGTAATACTAATTAGCTATAACGTATACTCTCTCCGTTCCTAAAAAAGTTGCTCAACTTTGTTTAGATAGAGATGTGTATGTAGACATATTTTAGTTATAGATACATCCGTATCTAGAAAAAGTTGAGCAGCTTCTTCTTTTTTTGGACGGAGTAAATACAATACATTATCTCTTATTGTCACCCCTTAGAATTAATATGAATCAATTAAATTTTCGTAGAAGTCGTGTTGTCAAGGAAAGACATGTGATACAATGGTAAAACTTGCCTTCTCCTATTTTCTATAAAGGTATCATATCTTAGTTAAGAGAAGACATCTTTCTTTTTCTCTATTCTCTCACTTCTAACTCAGCAAAAAATCTCACATGACAACTAGAAAAGGGTGATGTTACCCCATTATACATGCTCTAAGGGTGGAGCAACATATTTTCACACACACACACACGCGCGCACACCTTTGCACACATACAAACGCCTATCAAGGCTAGCTTTATGAGCCCAAGAATAAGATGCCTCATTGTCCATGTTTACTCCCTTTATTTTTATTTCCTTCGCAATTTTCGGTTTAGTTAAAGCTAAAGTTTATAAAGTTTGACAAAGAAAATAAGAAATAATATCAACATCTCTAATACCAAATACATATAATATAAAAAGATACTTTATAAAGATTTTATACTTTAGAGTTTATATTTATGCGAATATATCTAATCAAAGTTTACAAAACAAACTTGACTTTGATCAAACCTATAATGCGAAGTCTTTACTATTATATTCGAGTTGGTACGTCATCAAAAATGTTTGATGTCAAAGATCAGGACCATCTAGACCGTCTAATCGTTTTAAACAACTCCCGCTTGATATCTAGCCATTCATGCCATTTACCCTTCTTAAAATCTACTAAGCGCAGATCACTTTCCAAAATCAATGTCTAGAGTATTGAAACCGTCGTGCCACATAAGGAAGTAAACAAGGTGTATCAATTGAGAAATCGCCATAATTAACATCAATCAGTCAACAAGTCTACAACGTATACATATTTCACAATCAAAAAAGGAAAATGATTGTCCTCCCCCGGGGGATCGGCGCGGCGCAACCTCCGGGTGCGTGGCCGTTAGATGGGACGGATCGCACGGACGCGAACTCCCAGCGACAGCTTCACGTGCGTGGACCCCACCCACGTTTTCATCGTCCCCAACCTTATCTCGTCCCCAAATCGCAGGGAGGCAGAGCCACCGGCTACCGCCGCGCCGCCGTCTCCGGCCGCATCCGCCACAGCTTGCGCGCCGCCGTCTCCCTCCACGTCGAGCTCCGCCTCTCTGCGCCCGGCCGCCGCATCCCTTGCCCTCCTCTTGCGCCGTCGCGTCCTCGATGGCGCCCACGCTGTGCTGGGCCTTCCCTGCAACTTGTGCGCCTTCGTCGCCCCACCTCCAAGCTCCGCCCCCTGCGCGGGTTCGCCGCCTCCCCTGACCTCCTCCTTCTGCAGTCGCGCCGCCGCGTCCTCGTCGGCACCCACGCGGAGCACGGCCTCCCCAACAGCTCGTGCGCCTTCATCGCACACCACGCCGAGATCCGCCTCCCTGCGCGCGGCCGCCCACCTCCCCTGCATGTGGCTGCCTCCTCCCTCGACCTCCTCCTCTTGCAACCACCGCGTCACGGCCAGGGACGTCAACAAACGCGCCCCCTGGAAGAGCACGGTGGCCATGGCTTTTCATTGATGACGACGAGTCCATCTCTTTTTCTTTTTCATGTGATGCTACGTACGAAGGCTGGCGGTGCTACCCTAGGTCGACGGCGGTGCTACTATAGGTTGGCGATGATGCTACATTGGTCGACGGTGTGGGGTGCTTCAAACGACACATGGCGATGCTACCAACCATGGTCGGGGTTGCTTCCAATGGTGTTATGTGTTGCTACGTGCGGGATTGTGTTTTCGGGATTTTGCGGCCATATGTTTCGTGGATTTGCAACATAGGAATTATTATTTTTGCTATGTTGCTACAATTGCAAAATATTTTTGCTACTAGCAGCTTTGTGGTGTTGCTGTCTTGGACGGACGGAGTTGCTGCAACCTCGGGCGGCGTTGCTACCGGCTGCAGTCGATGTCTCCGTTGATGTCTTAGAGGATTTGCAGCATATGAATAAAAAAAATTGCTACAATTTATTTGCGGTTTTGCTACATCTGCGTAATATGTTTGCTACGTGGTCTCCGGCGAGGTCTCCGGCGAGCCCAGCCTTTTTATTTTCTTTTCTGAACGAACCGTTTTTTGCTTCAGTCATTTGCTGCCGGGGTGATTTTTTGCTGCCGGGAGATGTTTTTTTGCTACATGCAAATCTAACCGTCAAAATGGTTGATCCGACGGCTGGGGACCCGGGGGCTGGGGAATCAGATCCCCGGGGGACGCCCAGCAGTTTCCATCAAAATAGCAAGATCTAAAAGCCCACCGCACAAACAAAATGAAGGATTAGATATGGCTATCAAAGGGAGAAAATTAATATACTTTCCTAACTAATCCTTCTATTTTTAGCATTGGGCCATAGCCTGGAGTAATTACTCCTACTTCTGATTTAGCATAGAATTAAAAGTCATATCACAATTACTCCACAACGTTAATTAGGGAGGTGTCAATTCTGGCCGGTTTGCATGCTCGGTGTTGCTACCATCATCGCCCCGCCAAACATTAGATTGTGAAAGTTGTTGAAGACGGGCGTCTCAGCTACAACCGCAGCGTGATTTGCTTCCGACGGGCGCCTCAGCGACTACCGCGGCGGCGAGAGCTGCTGCCGACGGACGCCTCAACGATGAGGCCAAGTCGACCCACTCTTAAAACGGGAAGGCCTTCTCCAGTGCGAGAAGCAGCCGTCGACCTTAGTTCGTCCGCGCTGTTCGGCGATGAGGAACTGGATGCGGCCGTAAGGTCTCTGTTGCGCGTGACACCGGCAACCACCTCCTCTATAACTGAGGTCTCCAACTCATGTATCCGATTCTTACCCATGTTCCCAATGATTGGTGATCGCCTCCATCTTCCTTCGTTGACAGTAGGGTGCAATGGGTTTTTTGGCCACATATATCATGCATCATGTTCATGTATGTGTATACTCAGCAATGCTACACTTACGGAAGGATTTTTACGGGAAAAGTTACGGAAAAATCGTTGGCTCACTCAATTGGTGCAGGTTGAAACAGTTGCTTCGAGAAACTAGGCCACGACCAAGACTCTCACGGCACGTATGTCCGTAAGCAAAATTCTGTAACAACTTGTCCGTAGACACAGCATTATCGATGTATACTGATGAAATGGAAGATTTCTTGGCTTAATTTTACATTCAAACTTGGTCCCTTTCAGACTTTTCTGTTGTTATAATTGATGCCTGATACATATATTTCCAGAGAAAGCTACAAGAGTTAGTTGCAATGACTGCACTACTATCTAATAACACCATTATTCGTTAGCCATGTCCTACAGGCATCCTACTTTTTATCTCTTCCCGATGTTACATGTGAATCTTCGTAACACAACTCAGCTCTTCGTGAATGTAAGTTTTTTTTTTTCATTTCAGAAGAACCTTCAGCTGTAAAGGTGTTCCCAGAAATTTTTGCATTGTTCATACCTAGCACCTCTCTTCTCAGGACCTCCCACACGTCCCCAGTAATTCTAAACAAACAACACGACCCGCACCATACCTGTGCTCCTGACTTTCCACATCTAATTCTTAATCCGAAGTTTTCATACATCATGTAATTGTAGAAGCCTGGATGTGTTATTTTTATTTCAATTCTCAGTCTAAATCTACACACGAATATGAATATTATGTGGTACTATTAGCAAAATAGAACGCGATTTTTTGTGTGTGATGATAATTGACAGTACAGCTGCATTAAAATAACTGTGGCATAGTTTCTAAATCTGAAACTCACAGATCCATATGTACGGTGCTAGATATGTCAGCACAATATCACCTCCTGATTATCTTTTGTCAATGTTTTGAGCAATTGAATATGTGGACTACTTGATGGGAAGAAATCCTAACGAGAGTATGAGTAAGTATCTTCATCCTGGTTGGTCCTGCAAAGTCCACTAGACAAGTACACTGTTCACCTCCATTTATCCCCTTGTGTTCTTTTAGTTCTCCTACGAGATTGTCCTTTGATTCATTGTAAGTGACTGGCTGCTCCAAGGACATGACTACTTCCTCGTGAGTTTGATTAACGGTAAATTCAGACTATGAGAAGTTTTAATATGTTTATTTTATATTTCATGAAATGTTTGATTTGGGTAACAATGTTCCTCCTAATAATTTGCGTCAAGCAGTAGATAATAGTTTAATGAAACATAATAAGTTGGGTCTCTATCAGAAAGTGCTTTGGCACATGAGCACTGGTGTTTCTACTTTTTGAAAAATAAACTAAAGTAGTATTTCTAAGATTAATTTCAAAATATCTTGTATTAAATACTTGCTACACATAAATTTTCCAAAGGGTGCGTAGAATTTTTTGAGCCGTACGAGATATACAAATATGAAATTTCTATACCTATATACAACCACACATACAATGCAATTTCTACAGAAATTTTGCACACGTATTTAAGACATATGTATGTATTCATGAAACAAAAAAATTATAATTTTTTGAAACACATAAAGACTATTTTTGAATATTTCAAAAACCAGGAGTACCGGTGCTCGGGTGCACCAAATATGCTCTTGGTCTTTATTTTATATTCATACGACTTAAAAAAATTACATAAGTGAAACACAATTTAAGCGAGGTGAAATTATTATGTTTTTACAATGTCATGTGCTCCCATTTTATACATGTGCATATTCACATGCAATATATATGTTGCAGGTAAAAAAAATGACCGTAGCAACGCACGGGTATTCAACTAGCAATTGTAAAGGGGGAGTAACAACAAAACTAGCAAAACCCTTACTAAGCTCCTTAATCTCCTGGCACGAAGTCCATAATGGGATTCGTAGCATAGAAAACAAAAAAATTCCTACCGCAAGAACGAATAACAAGCCAAGATCCAATCTAGAAGATGGTAGCAACGAGAAGATCATGAGACTAACCCTCGAAGATTTCCAAAGCCTACGAGATTAGATCTCGTTGTTGCTGTGGTCGATCACTTGCCGCTTTCGAAAGCGCGTAGAAGATCTTGACGGTGCCACAGTCAGGCAGCACCTCCGTACTCGGTCACACGTTCGGTGTTGATGACGACGTCCTTCTCCCCGTTCCAGCGGGCAGTGGAAGTAGTAGATCCTCCTCGGAATCCCGATAGCACGACGGCGTGGTGGCGGTGGTGGTGAAGAACTCCGGCAGGGTTTCGCCTAAGCGCTACTAGAGTTGTACGTGGAGGAGGGGCGGCTAGGGTTTGGGGAGAAGGGGGCGCCGGCCTTGGTGCCTCTATGGGGTGCGGCCAAGGTGGTGGAGAAGTGACCGGCCCCCTCTCCTTCGTCCCTCATTATATAGGTGGATCCTCAAGGGTTTGCCCAAAGTCTTCGAATAAGACCCCAATTCAAAAACTGCCATATGGACGAAATCTAGAGGGACAGGGATTCTCCCCTTTCCCCCTTTGTTGGCCGGCCAAGGAGGTGGAGTCCACCATGGACTCCATCCTCCCACTTGGTTGGCTATTTGGGGTTGGTGAAGTCCAACCGGGACTCCACCTTCCATAGTGATTTCTTCCGGAAGATTCTAGAACATTCTAGCGCCTTCCATAAATGCACCGGATCATTTCCAAACTTAGAAAGTGACTTCCTATATATGAATCTTATTCTCCGGACCATTCCGGACCTCCTCGTGATGTCCTGGATCCCATCCGAGACTCCGAACAAAACTTCGAACTCCATTCCATATTCCATATCTACTTAAACGACATCAAACCTTAAGTGTGTCACCCTACGGTTTTTGAACTATGCAGACATGGTTGAGACTTCTCTCCGACCAATAACCAATAGCGGGATCTGGAGATCCATAATGGCTCCCACATATTCAACGATGACTTAGTGATCGATTGAACCATTTACATACGATACTGATTCCCTTGTCACGCGATATTTTACTTGTCCAAGGTTTGATCATCGGTATCTCTATACCTCGTTCAACCTCGTCTCCGACAAGTACTCTTTACTCGTACCGTGGTATGTCGATCATCTCTTATGAACCATTCATATGCTTGCAAGCTAATTAGACGATATTCCACTGAGAGGGCCCAGAGTATATCTATCCGTCATCGGGATGGACAATATCCCACTCTTGATCCATATGCCTCAACTCATACTTTCCGAATACTTAATCCCACCTTTATAACCACCCATTTACATAGTGGCGTTTGATGTAATCAAAGTACCCCTTCCGGTATAAGTGATTTATATGATCTCATGGTCGAAGGACTAGGTAACTATGTATCGAAAGCTTATAGCAAACTAAACTTAATGACGTGATCTTATGCTACGCTTATTTGGGTGTGTCCATTATATCATTCACCTAATGACATAACCTTGTTATTAATAACATCCAATGTTCATGATCACGAAACCATGATCATCTATTAATCAACAAGCTAGTTATACAAGAGGCTTACTAGGGACTGATACGTCTCCGACGTATCGATAATTTCTTATGTTCCATGCCACATTATTGATGATATCTACATGTTTTATGCATACTTTATGTCATTATTATGCGTTTTCCGGAACTAACCTATTGACGAGATGCCGAAGGGCCGGTTCTTTGTTTTCTGCTTGTTTTGGTTTCGAAATCCTAGTAAGGAAATATTCTCGGAATTGGACGAAATCAACGCCCGAGCATCTTAGAATCCCCGGGAGCTTCCGGAACACCCGAGAGCCGCCGGAGAGGGGCCACGGGGGGCCCACACATGGTGGCGGCGCGGCCCGAGGAGGGCGCGCCGCCCTAGTGTCCGGTGGCCCCGGACCCCCTCCGACGCCGCCCTTTCGCCTACTTAAGGTCTCCGTCGCGAAAACCCTATTACGTTCGACGAAACCGAGAGAAAACCTTCCGGAGCCGCCGCCTTCGTGAAGCCAAGATGCGGGGGACAGGAGTCTCCGTTCCGGCACGCCGCCGGGACGGGGAAGTGCCCCGGAAGGCTTCTCCATCGACACCACCGCCATCTTCATCAACGCTGCTTGTCTCCCATGAGGAGGGAGTAGTTCTCCATCGAGGCTCGGGGTTGTACCGGTAGCTATGTGGTTCATCTCTCTCCTATGTACTTCAATACAATAATCTCATGAGCTGCCTTACATGATTGAGATTCATATGATGATGCTTGTAATCTAGATGTCATTATGCTAGTCAAGTGGGTTTTACTTATGTGATCTCCGGAGACTCCTTGTCCCACGTGTGTAAAGGTGACAGTGTGTGCACCGTGTGGGTCTCTTAGGCTATATTTCACGGAATACTTATTCACTTGTTATGAATGGCATAGTGAAGTGCTTATTTATATCTCTTTATGATTGCAATGTGTTTTGTATCACAATTTATCCGTGTGCTACTCTAGTGATGTTATTAAAGTAGTTTATTCCTCCTGCACGGTGTAATGGTGATAGTGTGTGCATCGTGTAGTACTTGGCGTAGGCTATGATTGTGATCTCTTGTAGATTATGAAGTTAACAATTGCTATGATAGTATTGATGTGATCTATTCCTCCTTTCGTAGTGTGAAGGTGACAGTGTGCATGCTATGTTAGTACTTGGTTTGGTTATGTTGATCTGTTATGCACTCTAAGGTTATTTAAATATGAACATTGAATATTGTGGAGCTTGTTAATTCCGGCATTGAGGGTTCGTGTAATCCTACACAGTTAGTGGTGTTCATCATCCAACAAGAGGGTGTAGAGTCTAGCATCTATCTATTTATTCTGTTATGTGATCAATGTTGAGAGTGTCCACTAGTGAAAGTATGATCCCTAGGCCTTGTTCCTAAATACTGCTATCGCATGTTTACTGTTTTACTGCTTGTTTACTTCCTGCAATATTACTACCATCAACTGCACGCCAGCAAGCACTTTTCTGGCGCCATTGCTACTGCTCATACTTATTCATACCACTTGTATTTCACTATCTCTTCGCCGAACTAGTGCACCTATTAGGTGTGTTGGGGACACAAGAGACTTCTTGCTTTGTGGTTGCGGGGTTGCATGAGAGGGATATCTTTGACCTCTTCCTCCCCGAGTTCGATAAACCTTGGGTGATCCACTTAAGGGACACCTGCTGCTGTTCTACAAACCTCTGCTATTGGAGGCCCAACACCGTCTACAAGAATAGAAGCTCACGTAGACATCAAGCAATTTTACGGCGCCGTTGCCGGGAGGAAAGGTAAAAGGCACTCATACTCCGGTCCCAGGTAACTAAGTACTTTTCTGTTGCCGTTGTGTGTGCGCTCGAAGCTATTTCCTTTAGATCCTGCAATTGCATCTTTTTGTTTCTTGTTTACACTAGTTTGGCATAATGGACAACAATGAGCTTCTTATTCTATTTCCCGATTTAAGACATGGATGGTTTGATGCGAAAATTAAAAAACCTATGGAACATATTAGTATGAACGCTTTGAACACCATTGTTGCTAATGATATGGAAAATTCTAAGCTTGGGGAAGCTGGCTTTGATGAGCATGATATTTTTAGTCCCCCAAGCATTGAGGAGAAAATTTACTTTGATGATACTTTGCCTCCTATTTATGATGATTATAATGATATTGGTCTTTTGGTGCCGCCTACTATGGAGGAGAAGTTTAATTATGATTACAATATGCCTCCTATATTTCATGATGAGAATAATAATGATAGCTACTTTGTTGAATTTGCTCCCACTACAACTAATAAAATCGATTATGCTTATGTGGAGAGTAATGATACTTTTATGCATGTGAATAAGAATGCTTTATGTGATACTTATATTGTTGAGTTTGTTCATGATGCCTCTGAAAGTTATTATGAGAGAGGAAAATATGGTTGTAGAAATTTTCATGTTACTAAAACACCTCTCTATATGCTGAAATTTTTGAAGTTACACTTGTTTTATCTTCCTATGCTTGTTACTTTGCTTTTCATGAACTTGTTTATTTACAAGATTCCTATGCATAGGAAGCATGTTAGACTTAAATGTGTTTTGAATTTGCTTTTTGATGCTCTCTTTTGCTTCAACTCTTATTTCTTGCGAGTGCATCATTAAAATTGCTAAGCCTATCTTAATGGCTATAAAGAAAGAACTTCTTGGGAGATAACCCATGTGTTTATTTTACTACAGTACTTTTGTTTTATATTTGTGTCTTGGAAGTTGTTACTACTGTAGCAACCTCTCCTTATCTTATTTTATTGCATTGTTGTGCCAAGTAAAGTCTTTGATAGTAGGGTTGATACTAGATTTGGATTACTGCGCAGAAACAGATTTCTGTCTATCACGAATTTGGGTAGGGTTCTCTGTAGGTAACTCAGAAAAATCTGCCAATTTACGTGCGTGATCCTCAGATATGTATGCAACTTTCATTAGTTTTGAGTTTTTCCGTTTGAGCAAGTTAAGTGCCCCTTCCAAGTTCGTCTTTACGGACTGTCTGCGTTTTTGACAGATTCTACCTTTTATTTCGCATTGCCGCTTTTGTTAAGTTGAATGAGTTTCTTTGTTCCATTAACTTTCAGAAGTTTTGTGCAATGTCCAGAAGTGTTAAGAATGATTGTGTCACCTCTGAACATATGAATTTTTGATTGTGCACTAACCCTCTAATGAGTTTGCTTAAAGTTTGGTGTGGAGGAAGTTTTCAAGGGTCAAGAGAGGAGGATGATATACTATGATCAAGAAGAGTGAAAAGTCTAAGCTTGGGGATGCCCCCGTGGTTCATCCCTGCATATTTCAAGAAGACCCAAGTATCTAAGCTTGGGGATGCCTTGGGCATCCCCTTCTTCATCGACAACTTATCAGGTTTCTTCTCTTGAAACTATATTTTTATTCGGTCACATCTTATGTACTTTACTTGGAGCGTCTGTGTGCTTTTGTTTGTGTTTTTGTTTGAATAAATGCTTGTGTGGGAGAGAGACACGCTCCGCTGATTCATATGAACACATGTGTTCTTAGCTTTTAATTTTCATGGCGAAGGTTGAAACTGCTTCGTTAATTGTTATGTTGTTGGAAACGGGAAATGCTACATGTAGTAATTGGTATGATGTCTTGAATAACTCGATACTTGGCAATTGTTGTGCTCATGATTAAGCTCTTGCATCATATACTTTGCACCCATTAATGAAGAAATACATAGAGCTTGCTAAAATTTGGTTTGCATAATTGGTCTCTCTAAAGTCTAGACAATTTCTAGTATTGAGTTTTGAACAACAAGGAAGACTGTGTAGAGTCTTATAATGTTTACAATATGTCTTTTATGTGAGTTTTGCTGCACCGGTTCATCCTTGTGTTTGTTTCAAATAACCTTGCTAGCCTAAACCTTGTATCGAGAGGGAATACTTCTCATGCATCCAAAATCCTTGAGCCAATCGCTATGCCATTTGTGTCCACCATACCTACCTACTACATGGTATTTCTCCGCCATTCCAAAGTAAATTGCTTGAGTGCTACCTTTAAATTTCCATCATTCGCCTTTGCAATATATAGCTCATGGGACAAAATAGCCTTAAAAACTATTGTGGTATTGAATATGTACTTATGCACTTTATCTCTTATTAAGTTGCTTGTTGTGCGATAACCATGCTCCCGGGGACGCCATCAACTCTTTGTTGAATATCATGTGAGTTGCTATGCATGTTCGTCTTGTCTGAAGTAAGGGCGGTTTTCACAATCAAATGGTTTGAGTATGCATACTGTTAGAGAAGAACATTGGGCCGCTAACTGAAGCCATGAATCATGGTGGAAGTTTCAGTTTGGACATAAAACCTCAATCTCTTATGAGAATATTATCTCGTTGTTGAATGCTTAAGCATTAAAAGAGGAGTCCATTATCCGTTGTCTATGTTGTCCCGGTATGGGTGTCTAAGTTGAAGAATGATCAAAAGCGAGAAATCCAATGCGAACTTTCTCCTTAGACCCTTGTACGGGCGGCATAGAGGTACCCCTTTGTGACACTTGGTTGAAACATATGTTATGCAATGATAATCCGTGTTAATCCAAGCTAATTAGGACAAGGTGCGGGCACTATTAGTACACTATGCATGAGGCTTGCAACTTGTAAGATATAATTTACATGATACATATGCTTTATTACTACCGTTGACAAAATTGTTTCATGTTTTCAAAATAAAAGCTCTGGCACAAATATAGCAATCGATGCTTTCCTCTTTGAAGGACCTTTCTTTTACTCTTATGTTGAGTCAGTTCACCTATTTCTCTCCACCTCAAGAAGCAAACACTTGTGTGAACTGTTCATTGATTCCTACATACTTGCATATTGCACTTGTTATATTACTTTGCATTGAAAACTATCCATGAGATATACATGTTATAAGTTGAAAGCAACCGCTGAAACTTAATCTTCCTTTGTGTTGCTTCAATACCTTTACTTTGATTTATTGCTTTATGAGTTAACTCTTATGCAAGACTTATTGATGCTTGTCTTGAAAGTACTATTCATGAAAAGTCTTTGCATTATGATTCATTTGTTTACTCATGTCATTACCATTGTTTTGATCGCTGCATTCATTACATATGCTTACAATAGTATGATCAAGGTTATAATGGCATGTCACTCCAGAAATTATCTTTGTTATCGTTTACCTGCTCGGGACGAGCGTAAACTAAGCTTGGGGATGCTGATACGTCTCCGACGTATCGATAATTTCTTATGTTCCATGCCACATTATTGATGATATCTACATGTTTTATGCATACTTTATGTCATTATTATGCATTTTCCGGAACTAACCTATTGACGAGATGCCGAAGGGCCGCTTCTGTTTTCTGCTGTTTTTGGTTTCGGTAATCCTAGTAAGGAAATATTCTCGGAATTGGACGAAATCAACGCCCAAGCATCTTAGAATCCCCGGGAGCTTCCGGAACACCCGAGAGCCGCCGGAGAGGGGCCACGGGGGCCCACACATGGTGGCGGCGCGGCCCGAGAAGGGGCGCGCCGCCCTAGTGTCCGGTGGCCCCAGACCCCTTCTGACGCCGCCCTTCCGCCTACTTAAGGTCTCCGTCGCGAAAACCCTATTACGTTCGACGAAACCAGAGAAAACCTTCCAGAGCCGCCGCCATCGCGAAGCCAAGATCTGGGGGACAGGAGTCTCTGTTCCGGCACGCCGCCGGGATGGGGAAGTGCCCCCGGAAGGCTTCTCCATCAACACCACCGCCATCTTCATCAACGCTGCTGTCTCCCATGAGGAGGGAGTAGTTCTCCATTGAGGCTCGGGGCTGTACCGGTAGCTATGTGGTTCATCTCTCTCCTATGTACTTCAATACAATAATCTCATGAGCTGCCTTACATGATTGAGATTCATATGATGATGCTTGTAATCTAGATGTCATTATGCTAGTCAAGTGGGTTTTACTTATGTGATCTCCGGAGACTCCTTGTCCCACGTGTGTAAAGGTGACAGTGTGTGCACCGTGTGGGTCTCTTAGGCTATATTTCACAGAATACTTATTCACTGTTATGAATGGCATAGTGAAGTGCTTATTTATATCTCTTTATGATTGCAATGTGTTTTGTATCACAATTTATCTGTGTGCTCCTCTAGTGATGTTATTAAAGTAGTTTATTCCTCCTGCACGGTGTAATGGTGATAGTGTGTGCATCGTGTAGTACTTGGAGTAGGCTATGATTGTGATCTCTTGTAGATTATGAAGTTAACAATTGCTATGATAGTATTGATGTGATCTATTCCTCCTTTCGTAGTGTGAAGGTGACAGTGTGCATGCTATGTTAGTACTTGGTTTGGTTATGTTGATCTCGTTATGCACTCTAAGGTTATTTAAATATGAACATTGAATATTGTGGAGCTTGTTAACTCCGGCATTGAGGGTTCGTGTAATCCTACACGGTTAGTGGTGTTCATCATCCAACAAGAGGGTGTAGAGTCTAGCATCTATCTATTTATTCTGTTATGTGATCAATGTTGAGAGTGTCCACTAGTGAAAGTATGATCCCTAGGCCTTGTTCCTAAATACTGCTATCGCATGTTTACTGTTTTACTGCCTATTTACTTCCTGCAATATTACTACCATCAACTGCACGCCAGCAAGCACTTTTCTGGCGCCATTGCTACTGCTCATACTTATTCATACCACTTGTATTTCACTATCTCTTCGCCGAACTAGTGCACCTATTAGGTGTGTTGGGGACACAAGAGACTTCTTGCTTTGTGGTTGCAGGGTTGCATGAGAGGGATATCTTTGACCTCTTCCTCCCTGAGTTCGATAAACCTTGGGTGATCTACTTAAGGGAAACTTGCTGCTGTTCTACAAACCTCTGCTCTTGGAGGCCCAACACTGTCTACAAGAATAGAAGCACCCGTAGACATCAGGGACTCCTTGTTGTTTACATAACACACATGTATCAATATTTCGGTTAATACAATTATAGCTTGGTATGCAAAAATTTATCATAAACACAAAGATATATTATAATAACCATTTTATTATTGCCTCTTGGGCATATCTCCAACAGTCTCCCACTTGCACTAGAGTCAATAATCTAGTTTACATTTGTAAAGATATAACACCTTGGCCTTCTGGTGCTTTATCATATTTTGCTTACGGGAGAGGTTTTAGTCAACGGATCTGACACGCTCAGAAACGTATGTATTTTGCAATTCATTTACGTCTCCACGCATCACTCATTTTTCAAATGAGTCGGCTTTAATCATATATGTTCAGTCTTCTGGTGGAACCTTAATTCCGCGGTCTGAAATATGTTACTAATATTGTCATACACAATATAGCTTCAAAGTTCTGACACTATCGGAACTACACCAAGTTCTCAAAGAATTTTTCAACTTAACATCCTCAGTCATTGTCAAAACAATGACATACTCTGCCTTCGTTTCTAGAATCCGTCACAATATTTAGAACTCTTCTAAATCTAGCATTGTGCTACCTTTTAAACAACATGTAGCCTAATTGAGATTTGAAATTTATTTTTATATGTGACCAAACTAATATCGGTGCAACAACTTACAGCGATTTGTTTGTCATTCCCCCATACAAAACTATATATATATATCCTTGGTTCTTCTAAAGTACCCAAGGATATTCTTACTGTCATCCAATGATCATCACATGAATCATTCTGGTACATGCTCATAACACTTTAGAGCACAGGATATCTGATTGTGTACATATTAATCGTGATCTAAAATCACTCATGTGTTTTTACTCATTGAGTGTCAAATACACTCAAGTCTTGTTAAACCTTCACATGAAAAGAACACCTTCTAAGTATTTCTATATTGAACTACTTCAATATTCATTCTATGTACTTTTAACTTAAACTTATTATGTGTTTCAATCTATCTTCATAGATCTTGACACTAAATATGTTTCAGTTCATATCCTTTCATTGAAGTTAATTCTCAATGAAACCTTTTTAATCAAGTATACAATTACATCATTTATAACCAACTATATGTCATCTACATAAAGTATTATAAATATGTCTCAGCGCTCCCACTTAATTTCTTGCAAATGCAAGCATCTTCATCGTTTCAGATGAAATCAAAAACTCTTTGATTATTTCATCCGGTGAAGATTCCAACTCCGCGATACTCACTTCATCCAATTGAAGTTCGTATACCTATCTAGTATTCCACGCACTAGCAAAACTCTTGGTTGTATCTCGTATACACCTTTAATACACACTTCTGTTAAGTAATGTATTTTGTCATCCTACTAGCATATTTCATAAAAGAAATATGTAGCGATTACTAGAATAATCCACATAGACTATAAGCATTGCTACGGAAGATCTAATCTTATCGTAGTCAACTCTTTGAACTTTGTCGTAGACAACTTTTCGACAAGTCGAGCTTCTTCAAGGATATTTCATCCAAGTCCATTAATTTTATAGATCCATTTATTTTCAAAAAGTATTCATCTATCTTGGATTTCATGGCGTATAGCCATTTTAACGGAGTCAGGGCCCATCATAACTTCGTTGTTTGTAGTTGGTTTATCATAGTTCAAAATCAATCATTTGTCCACAAATCATTTATTTGATCACAAAGTAAACCATACCTACAAGGTTCAATATGTACTTCGATCTCCATGCATGGCTAAAACACTTTGTAGTCATGGGAGCCATGATCGTCGTGGCCGCTTCCGGAACCAATTCCGATGCTGCACTACTCTGATCATTATGCTCAGGTTCATAAACCTTATCAAGTTCTATTGTCATCCCACTCAAATACTTCGCTAGAAACAATTTCTTGGAAATAAGAAACATTGACAAACACTTTTGTCTTTGTCTCCATAGTGGGAAGAATTCCCAATCAAACCTCTGGGATAACCAACAAAGACATTCATCCGATTTTGGTTGTAAACTTATTTACATATGCTATGCATACCAAAATTTATGAAAGGACTATTAAGGTTCATACCCATGTCATAACTCGTATGGTGTCATTTCAACGGATCATGATGATGCTCTATTCAGTGTAAAAGCGGTAGTCACTAAAGCATAATCCACAAAAATATAATGGCGTCATTTTATTTTATCTCATCATTAACCCAACAAGGTTTGGATACGTCTCTCGGATACTCCATCATCACTATGATACTCCAAGAAACGTGAGTTGTAGAACAATTTTATAACTCTCTTAGATGTTCCCTAAAACTCGTAATTCAAATATTTCCACCATGATCTAATCATAGATATTTGACTTTTCTATTACGATGATTTCCACTTCATGCTGAAATTTATTTGAATCCATTCAAATGTTTCAAACTTCTTCTTTATCGAATATATCCACATATATATACTCAATTCATTGTTGGAAGTTTTCATGAAGTAGAAGAATCTCCCGCACACAACTATGCCCAGTGAACCACATACATCATAATGTATGTTTCCACTAAGTTTATTGCACGTTCAACTCTTGGCCTATGAATGGTATTTTAGTCATTCTCTTTAGAAAAGATTTTCAAGCGCCAAACGATTCAAAAATCAAATGACTCCAAAAATCTATTTGCATGGAGTTCCTTCATGCGTTCCTTTCTAACATGACCTAAATGTCAGTTCCACAAATAAGTGGAATTCAAATCATTTGCCTTATAGCATTTTAGCGTCAGTGTTATGTATGTGTGTTTCACCATTAAGATTTATAATAACTTATCCATCGTACATGGAGTAATGTCATAATTTGAACAACTCATTGTTTTCATTTGAATAGAGCAAAATAAAAATTATTAAGTTCTTTACTATAAATTCTAAGGGCTAGGTAGAATGCCAACGACAAACATAATAACACTTTATTATGTTCCAGACGTGCATTATTACCATATTCCTTATCAGTCACTTAGGCTATCGTATTCTTGTATTGCGTTGTACTGTATGACATCTCATACCAACCAATCTGGTACAAATACCCAAGAATTTAATTATGTGACCAAACAAGGAATACATCCATGACATGTATATCATATATATACGCCTGAGCTAGACTTTCTAGTCTTTTCTTTCTTTCTGCCAAAATATCTTTTGTAGTTTCTCTTTTAGCTTTCCTCATTCTCAGAAAAACACTTCACCTTCAATAACTTCTAGGTCCATTGGTCAAATATCAATAACCTTGAGGTTCTTACTGTGAAGTTGATCATCATATGACAAGTGTTCCAGATTTCACTATTAGTAACTTTGTAATATGATGAACAATTCCACTCATAATTTTATCCATCATATCATGACGACTTTCCGAGACCATGTTTGTACATGCTAGGCTCGTAAAGTTTAACCTCAGTATTCGCATGTGCAAATCTGACTTGCACCCGTTGTATGCACACGTAGAATCTATAACACCCGATCATCACGTGATGCTTCGAAACGACGAGTCTTAGCAACGGTGCATACTAAGGACGATCACTTCATGGATATATGAATATCGTTAGTGCCCAACTAGTTGGAGGATTGGGACGCTGGACGTCTTCAACCTTCGTACATTCCCATTAAACTTATGAGTTTATGTAGTCTCACTAGATTATATTCTATCATCTTGCAATAAGGTCTTAGATATCATATATATCTCATACCTTGCTTATTTCTGAAAACAAAATTTCTAGCTCCTTACTTTTCAAACGGATTTGAAGTTAAGGAGACAAGATAATTTTAGTTACTAATTGAAATCATTGTTCTTTGAATCAGCAATGTGAGGTTTACTAAAAGTTTGCAATAGGACTTAATCATTTCTTGATTCTTTAACAATACGGTACCAGTCCGTAAAGTTTCTTGTCAGATTTAACAGTATTTCTATCTCAATTACAAGACTAGCGCATGGTACAAAATGGATGCCAATTCTACAAATTAATTCAAAATACTATTCAGACTATGTTCATGATAATTAGTTCATGTTTTAATCTAATTACTAATGAACTCCCACTTAATACAACATCCCTCATAGTTTTTAAGTGGCACACGATCCATATCCACTACACCAAAACCGATCATCACGTGAGATGATGTAGCTTCAACGGTGAACATCAACATGTTGATCATATCATCCATATGACTCGTGTTCAACCTTTCGGTTTCCTGTGTTCCTAGGCCATGTCTGTACATGCTAGGCTCGTCAAGCAAACCCAAGTATTCCGCGTGTGCAAACATATCTTACACCCGTTGTATGTGAACGTAGAATCTATCACATCCGATCATCACGAGATGCTTCAAAACGATGAACTGTAGCAACGGTGCATACGAGAGGAGAACACTTTATTATCTTGATATTAATGTGAGGGATCATCTTATAATGCTACCGTCGCGATCTAAACAAAATAAGATGCATAAAGGATTAACATCACATGCAATTCATATGTGATATGATATGGCCCTTTAGTCTTTGCGCTTTTGATCTTCATCTTCAAAGCACGGACATGATCTCCATCATCAACGAGCATGATCTCCATCATCGTCGGCGTAGCGTCAAGGTTCATGGCGCCGTCTTCATGGTTGTTCACCGTGTGTAGCAACTATTACAACTACTTTGAAATAATACTATAACATGAAATATAAAGACAACCATAAGGCTCCTTCCGGTTGCCACAATACAATAATGATCATCTCATACATATTCATCATCATATCATGGCCATATCACATCACCAAACCCTGCAAAAACAAGTTAGACGCCTCTAATTTGGTTTGCATATTTTACGTGGTTTAGGGTTTTCGAGCAAAATCCAATCTACCTACGAACATGAACCACAGCAGTGATACTAGTGTTGTCAATAGAAAGAGTAAATTGAATCTTCACTATGGTGGGAGAGACAGACACCCGCAAAGCCACTTATGCAATACAAGTTGCATGTCGAGCGTGGAGCAAATCTCATGAACGCGGTCATGTAAAGTTAGCCCGAGCTGCTTCATCCCACCATGCCGCTGTAGGGATTCGTTGCATAGAAAACAAAAAAAATCCTACCGCGAGAACGCAATCCAAGCCAAGATGCAATCTAGAAGATGGGAGCAACGAGGGGATGAACGAGACTAACCCTTGAAGATTTCCAAAGCCTACAAGAGGAGGCTCTCGTTGCTGCGGTAGACGATCACTTGCCGCTTTCAAAAGCGCGTAGAAGATCTTGATGGTGCCACAATCGGGCAGCACCTCCGTACTCGGTCACACGTACGGTGTTGATGACGACGTCCTTCTCCCCGTTCCAGCGGGCAGCGGAAGTAGTAGATTCTCCTCGGAATCCCGGCAGCACGACGGCGTGGTGGCGGTGGTGGTGGAGATCTCCGGCAGGGCTTCGCCTAAGCGTATGCGGGAGTTGTATGTGGAGGAGAGGTAGCTAGGGTTTGGGGAGAGGGGGCTTGGGCGCCGGCCACTTGGGGGCTGCGGCCAAGAGTGGCTTGGTGTGGCCGGCCCCTCCCCTATGCCCCTCATTATATAGGTGGAAGCCCCAAGAGTTGTATCCCAAGTCTTCGAATAAGACCCCAACACCAAAACCTACCTTTGGTGGGAAACCTACTCAAGATGGGAGTCCCACTCTAGGTGGGATTCCCACCTTTCCTTGAGGGAGGGTGGCCGGCCACCTCAGGTGGAGCCCACCTGGGACTCCTCCCTTAGGGTTTGGCCGGCCAAGCTTGTGGAGTCCCCTTCGGGACTCCACCTTCCATAGTGCCTTTCTTCCGGACTTTTCTAGAACCTTCTAGAACCTGCCATAAATGCACCGGATCATTTCCAAACTTGGAATATGACTTCCTATATATGAATCTTATTCTCCGGACCATTCCGGAAGTCCTCGTGATGTCCTGGATCCCATCCGAGACTCCGAACAAAACTTTGAACTCCATTCCATATTCCATATCTACTTAAACGACATCAAACCTTAAGTGTGTCACCCTACGGTTCGTGAACTATGCAGACATGGTTGAGACTTCTCTCCGACCAATAACCAATAGCGGGATCCGGAGATCCATAATGGCTCCCACATATTCAACGATGACTTAGTGATCGAATGAACCATTCACATACGATACCGATTCCCTTTGTCACGCGATATTTTACTTGTCCGAGGTTTGATCATCGGTATCTCTATACCTTGTTCAACCTCGTCTCATGACAAGTACTCTTTACTCGTACCGTGGTATGTGGTCTCTTATGAACCATTCATATGCTTGCAAGCTATTAGACGACATTCCACCGAGAGGGCCCAGAGTATATCTATCCATCATTGGGATGGACAAATCCCACTGTTGATCCATATGCCTCAACTCATACTTTCCGGATACTTAATCCCACCTTTATAACCACCCATTTACGCAGTGGCGTTTGATGTAATCAAAGTACCTTTCCGGTATAAGTGATTTACATGATCTCATGGTCGAAAGGACTAGGTAACTATGTATCGAAAGCTTATAGCAAATAACTTAATGACGTGATCTTATGCTACGCTTAATTGGGTGTGTCCATTACATCATTCATATAATGACATAACCTTGTTATTAATAACATCCAATGTTCATGATCACGAAACCATGATCATCTATTAATCAACAAGCTAGTTATACAAGAGGCTTACTAGGGACTCCTTGTTGTTCACATAACACACATGTCTCAATGTTTCGGTTAATACAATTTTAGCATGGTATGTAAACATTATCATAAACACAAAGATATATTATAATAACCATTTTATTATTGCCTCTTGGGCATATCTCCAATAGTCTCCCACTTGCACTAGAGTCAATAATCTAGTTTACATATGTAAAGATATAACACCTTGGCCTTCCGGTGCTTTATCATGTTTTGCTCACGGGAGAAAGTTTTAGTCAACGGATCTGACATGCTCAGAAACGTATGTATTTTGCAATTCATTTGCGTCTCAACGCATCACTCATTTTTCAATGAGTCGGCATTAAATATGTTTGGTCTTCTGGTGGAACCTTAATTTTGCGGTCTGAAATATGTCACTAATATTGTCACACACAATATAGCTTCAAAGTTCTGACACTATCGGAACTACACCAAGTTCTCAAAGAACCTCTTGACTTAACATCCTTGGTCATTTGTCAAAACAATGACATACTCTGCCTTCGTTTATAGAATCCGTCACAATATTTAGAACTCTTCTAAATCTAGCACTGTGCTACCTTTTAAACAACACTTAGCCTAATTGAGATTTGAATTTCATTTTTATATGTGACTAAACAAATATCTGTGCAACACCTTACAGTGATTTGTTTGTCATTACTCCATATAAAAATATATATGTATCCTTGGTTCTTCTAAAGCACACAGGGATATTCTTACTGTTTGTCCAATGATCATCACATGAATCATTCTGGTATATGCTCCTAACTATTTATAACACAGGACATCTGATTGTGTACATATTATTCGTGATCTATAATCACTCATGTGTTTTTACTCATTGAGTGTCAGATACACTCAAGTCTTGTTAAACCTTCACATGACAAGAACATTTTCTTAATATTTCTATATTGAACTACTTCAATATCCATTCTATGTACTTTGACTTAAACTTATTATGTGTCTCAATCTATCTTCATAGATCTTGACACTAAATATGTTTCAGTCCATATCCTTTCATTGAAGTTAATTCTCAATGAAATCTTTTATAATCAAGTATATAATTACATCATTTATAACCAACTATATATATCTACATAAAGTATTATAAATATGTCTCAGCGCTCCCACTTAATTTCTTGCAAATGCAAGCATCTTCATCGTTTCTGATGAAATCAAAAAATTCTTTGACTATTTCATCCAGTGAAGATTCCAACTCCGCGATACTCACTTCATCCAATTGAAGTTCATATACCTATCTAGTATTCCACGGACTAGCAAAACAATTGATTGTATCTTGTATACACCTTTAATACATACTTCTGTTAAGTAATGTATTTTGCCATCCTACTATCATATCTCATGAAAGAAATATGTAGCGATTACTAGAATAATCCACATAGACTATAAGCATTGCTACGGAAGATCTAATCTTATCGTAGTCAACTCTTTGAACTTTGTCGTAAACAACTTTTCGACAAGTCGAGCTTATTCAAGGATATTCCATCCAAGTCCATCAATTTTATAGATCCATTTACTTACAAAAAGTATTCATCTATCTTGGATTTCATGGTGTATAGCCATTTTAACGGAGTCAGGGCCCATCATAACTTCTTTGTATGTAGTTGGTTTATCATTGTTCAAAAACAATCCTTTGTTCACAGATCATTTATTTGACCACAAAGTAAACCATACCTACAAGGTTCAATAATTACTTCGATCTTCATGACTATAAGATTTTGTAGACATGGGAGCCATGATCATCGTGGCTGCTTCCGGAACCAATTCCGATGCTGCGCTACTCTGATCATTATGCTCAGTTTCATAAACCTTATCAAGTTTTATTGTCCTCCCACTTAAATACTTCGCTAAAAAACAATTTCTTGGAAATAAGTAAGAAACATCGACAAACACTTTTGTCTTTGTCTCCATAGTGGAAAGAATTCCCAATCAATTCTGTGGGATAACCAACAAAGACATTTCATCCGATTTTGGTTGTAAACTTTATTTACTTTATGCTATGCATTCCAAAATTTAAGAAAGGACTATTAGGGTTCTTACCCATGCCATAACTCGTATGGTGTCATTTCAACGGATCATGATGATGCTCTATTCAGTGTAAAAGCGGTAGTCTCTAAAGCATAATCCACAAAAATATAATGGCATCAATATTTTATTTCATCATTGATCCAACAAGGTTTGGATACATCTCTCGGATACTCCATCATAATTATGATATTCCAAGAAACGTGAGTTGTAGAACAATTTCATAACTCTCTTAGATGTTCACTAAAACTTGTAATTCAAATATTTCCCCCATGATCCAATCATAGATATTTGACTTTTCTATTACGATGATTTCTACTTCATGCTGAAATTTATTTGAATTCATTCAAATGTTTCAAACTTCTTCCTTATCGAATATATCCACATATATACTCAATTCATTGTTGTAAGTTTTCATAAAGTAGAAGAATCTCCCGCACACAACTATGCCCAGTGAACCTCATACATCATCATGTATGTTTCCACTAAGTTAGTTGCCCGTTTTACTCTTGGCCTATGAACGGTATTTCAGTCATTCTCTTTAGAAAAGATTTGCAAGCGCCAAACGATTCAAAAATCGAATGACTCCAAAAATCCATTTACATGGAGTTCCTTCATGCGTTCCTCTCTAATATGACCTAAATGGCGGTTCCAAAAATAAGTGGAATTCAAATCATTTGCCTTATGGCATTTTAGCGTCAGTGTTATGTATGTGTACTTCACCATTAAGATTTATAATAACTTATCCATCGTACATGGAGTAATGTCATAATTTGAACAACTCATTGTTTTCATTTGACCAGAGCAAAATAACAATTATTAAGTTCTTTATTATAAATTCTAAGGGCTAGATAGAATGCCAATGACAAACATAACAACACTTTATTTTTGTTCCAGAAGTGCATTCTTATCATATTCCTTGTCAGTCACTTAGGCCATTGTATTCTTGTATTGCGTTGTTTTGTATGACATTTCATATCAACCAATATGGTACAAATACCCAAGAATTTCATTGTGTGACCAAACAAGGAATACATCCATAACATGTATATCATTTATATACACCTGAGCTAGACTTTCTAGTCTTTTCTTTTCTTTCTGCCAAAATATCTTTTGTAGTTTCTCTTTTAGCTTTCCTCATTCTCAGAAAAACACTTTAACATCATTAACTTCTAGGTTTGTTGGTCAAATACCAATAACCTTGAGGTTCTTACTTTGAAGTTGATCACCATATGACAAGTGTTTCAGATTTCACTTTTAGTAACTTTGTAATATGATGAATAATTTCACTCATAATTTTATCCATCATATCATGATGACTTTTCCGAGACCATGTCTGTACATGCTAGGCTCGTAAAGTTTAACCTTGGTATTTGCATGTGCAAATTTGGCTTGCACCCGTTGTATGTACAAGTAGAATCTATACCTCAGTATTCGAAACGACGAGTCTTAGCAACGTTGCATACTAAGGACGATCATTTCATGGATATGTGAATATCGTTAGTGCCCCAATAGTTGGAGGATTGGGACGCCTTGCGTCTTCAACCTTTGTACATTCCCATAAAACTTATGAGTTTATGTAGTCTCACTAGATTATATTCTATCATCTTGCAATAAGGTCTTAGATATCACATATATCTCATACCTTGCTTATTTCTGAAAACTAAATTTTCAGCTCCTTACTTTTTCAAACAGATTTGAACTTCAAGTTTCATGGAGACAAGATAACTTTAGGTACTAATTGAAATCATAGCTCTTTGAATCAACAATGTGAGGTTTACTAAAAATTTGCAATAGGACTTAATCATTTCTTGATTCTTTAACAATACGGTACCAGTCCGTAAAGTTTCTTGTCAGATTTTAACATTATTTCTATCTCAATTACAAGACTAGCGCTTGGAAGAAAAACGGATGCCAATACTACAAATTAATTCAAAATACTACTCAGACTATGTATATGATAATTAGTTCATGTTTTAATCTAATTACTAATGAACTCCCACTTAATACAACATCCCTCATAGTTGTTAAGTGGTACACGATCCAAATCCACTACACCAAAACCGATCATCACGTGAGATGATGTAGTTTCAATGGTGAACATCAACATGTTGATCATATCATCCATATGACTCGTGTTCAACCTTTCGGTTTCCGTTGTCCCGAGGCCATGTCTGTACATGCTAGGCTCGTTAAGCAAACCCAAGTATTCCGCGTGTGCAACATGGCTTACACCCGTTGTATGTGAACGTTGAGTCTATCACATCCGATCATCACGAGATGCTTCGAAACGACGAACTATATCAACGGTGCATACGAGGGGAGAACACTTTATTATCTTGATATTAATGTGAGGGATCATCTTATAATGCTACCATCGCGTTCTAAGCAAAATAAGATGCATAAAGGATTAACATCACATGCAATTCATATGTGATATGATATGGCCCTTTAGTCTTTGCGCCTTCGATCTTCATTTCCAAAGCACGGACATGATATCCATCATCAACGGGCATGATCTCCATCATCGTCGGCGTAGCGTCAAGGTCCATGGCGCCGTCTTCATGGTTGTTCACCTCATGTAGCAACTATTACAACTACTTTGAAATACTACTCAACATGAAATTTAAAGACAACCATAAGGCTCCTGCCGGTTGCCACAATACAATAATGATCATCTCATGCATATTCATCATCACATCATGGCCATATCACATCACCAAACCCTGCAAAAACAAGTTAGACGTCTCTAATTTGGTTTGCATATTTTACGTGGTTTAGGGTTTTCGAGTAAGATCTAATCTACCTACGAACATGAACCACAACGGTGATACTAGTGTTGTCAATAGAAGAGTAAATTGAATCTTCACTATAGTAGGAGAGACGAGACACCCGCAAAGCCACTTATGCAATACAAGTTGCATGTCGAGCGTGGAGCAAATCTCATGAACGCGGTCATGTAAAGTTAGCCCGAGCCGCTTCATCCCACTATGCCACAAAGATGCAAAGTACTCAAACTAAAGACAACATAAGCATCAACGCCCACAAAACAATTGTGTTCTACTCGTGCAACCATCTATGCATAGACACGGCTCGATACCACTCGTAGGGATTCGTTGCATAGAAAATAAAAATTTCCTACCGCGAGAACGCAATCCAAGCCAAGATGCAATCTAGAAGATGGGAGCAACGAGGGGATGAACGAGACTAACCCTTGAAGATTTCCAAAGCCTACGAGAGGAGGCTCTCGTTGCTGCGGTAGACGATCACTTGCCGCTTTCAAAAGCGCGTAGAAGATCTTGATGGTGCCACAATCGGGCAGCACCTCCGTACTCCACCTTCCATAGTGCCTTTCTTCCGGACTTTTCTAGAACCTTCTAGAACCTGCCATAAATGCACCGGATCATTTCCAAACTTGGAATATGACTTCCTATATATGAATCTTATTCTCCGGACCATTCCGGACCTCCTCGTGATGTCTTGGATCCCATCCGAGACTCCGAGCAAAACTTCAAACTCCATTCCATATTCCATATCTACTTAAACGACATCAAACCTTAAGTGTGTCACCCTACGATTCGTGGACTATGCAGACATGGTTGAGACTTCTCTCCGACCAATAACCAATAGCGGGATCTGGAGATCCATAATGGCTCCCACATATTCAACGATGACTTAGTGATCGATTGAATGATGAGGGGAGGATATCTATCACTCCATCTATTACACCACCTCCATATACTGTGAAGTTTGGATCATTGTGTGTCGAAGTGCCTCCTAAAGATGAGGTGAAACCCAACTTTCGGACACCGCCAACGAAGCTTCGTTTTGGCCATGGAGTCGCGACCAGAAATACTTAGGTGTTCTATTTTTATTTCTGCGTGTCATGTTTTATTTTTCAGTTCATGTTTATTTTCGCGAGTTGGTATTTGGGCCTGTCCAAATAGACTTTTAGTTCAGCCATTTGGGCTTTAGTTGTGGCGTGGGGCATGTCCCACCCTAGTTACGTTGGAGTCACCCTATAAAGGGTTTTGGCAGCCGCCATATGTATCTTAGACTTGTTAATTTCGAGATAAAAGAGACACCAGAAAAGTCCCAATGTTTGGGGGCGCATATCGTCGTGTTTGCTTGCAGATCTTGAAGGTCTGATGTGTTGCTATGCGTGGGAGTTGATTCTGATCAGTTCCAACGTTTGAAGTTTTCGGATTTTGCGATTGATCTTCGATTGATCGAATTATCTAGCTGCTGGTTATTTTGGTTCGCCGTGAAAGATTGGGCCAAAACCCCTTTGGATCACGTTGATCCTTATCATCTTGGTATCAGAGTCGTCGGGTTTCTCACGGCGATTTTACTTCTGAGAGTTTATCTGTTCGGGAAGTTGCTCCTGGAGGCAAGCTGCCCAAATACTGGTTCTGTGCTTGTTAGTTCTGCTGGAGGCGTTGGAGTTTTTGTTACATCTGAAGCTCCGCCGTCGTGTTGTTTCTGTGTGAAGATCGGATCTGCTTTTCCTTTTCTCCAGATTATTTGGTTTCCACGATCGGAAGGAAACGGAATAGGACTTGGATTCCGCGTGTGGTGTCCATGCTAGAATAAACATAGAAGCAAAGAGGAACTCAAGATCGCATTGGACTCTTTTACGTGAGTACCTTTCCGTTTCAGTTTAGCTTTATTGGTACTACGTATTTTATTTAGCCAAGTCCTGCCGCGGGATCAGACGTTGGCTGCTCCTTTACGCGGGGCTGTCGCTACTTATATCAGAACGCCGGCTTTGTCCGTCTTCTGCCGTGCAGCCGGATCTGCTGTCGCGCCAAATTTTCTGACCTGAACACGATGGTGAACTCTACTGAGGGAGATACTTCCGTAGCTCAAGGAGAGAAGAAAGCTGAACTTGTATTGCCTGTTTTTGCTGAAGATTTGGCTTCTAATGTTCGGGCTGGTTTTGATAGCACGTGTGAACTTATTCTTCAGAGTCATGCCGCGCTGACTGCGCAGATTACACAGCTAGCTACCCGAATTGATGCACTGGGCGATGCTCCTGCCCATGCACCCGTGCAGCCCCCTCCTGCTGCACCACTTCGCGACGTGGTACAACGCCGCCCTGCTGACAATCATGATCGTCGCCTACTGGCACCCGCTGATGATGGAGACCTCCAGGATGATGCTCATTATATACAACGACCGTTTGCTGCTCGGCCGGCTGGTGCTCTTCGTGAACAGCTGCCTGATCGTGATCGTTTTGGTCATGCTGCTCGTGTTCCACTTGATGATGGTGGTCTTGGGCGTATCAAATTATCCATACCTCCGTTTTCTGGTGACCGTGGACCTGAGGATTATTTGGAGTGGGAGATGCGTATGGATCAGATTTTTTCTTCCTACCATTACACCGAGGAGAGGCGACTCCAACTCGTTGCAGTTGAGTTCACCGGTTATGTGTTGATTTGGTGGAATCAAATTCTGCGTATGCGTACTCGCCCAACGTCATGGAGAGGTATGAAAGAGCTTATGCGACATCGCTTTGTTCCTGAACACTATAAGAGAGACATGCACAATAAACTGCAGCAGCTCGCTCAAGGTACTAAATCTGTGGATGAGTATTATAAAGAGATGGAGTTGCTGATGATACGTACTGGAACGAGAGAGGATGTAGAGGCCACAACGTCTCGGTTCTTGAATGGACTGAATTTTGAGGTGCGTGATCGTGTGGAGATGGTTTACTATAATGATCTTCAGGATCTCGTGCACCAAGCTGAGCGTGCGGAGCAACAAATCAAACGTCGCCAAGCTGCAGCCCCTGCAAATTCATGGCGCCGTTCCCATACCGAGGCTGCTGGTTCTAGTGTTCAGCCGGCACCTTCTACACGCTCCAATCATGTTTCTCAAAGTGACCCGCCGAAATCCGGAATATCCAAAGCTGCATCTACTACACAGTCCACCGCAAATATTCAATGTTTTACTTGTGGAGGCCGAGGACACATGAGGCGTGAGTGCCCTAATGCAAAACGGGTGATGCTCACACAAGATGGCTATATTTCTGCTAGTGACGATGAGCAGATTGATCCATCTAGTGAGGAGTCTGAGGAACATAACAACTTTGATGTATATCCTGGTGATGTTGCCCCTAATTGCACTAACTTGATGGTGCAGCGTGTTATGGCAGATCGCATAGAAGGACAAGGGCAGCGCTGGAATATATTTCAGACCCAATGTACAGTCAAGAACACCGCTTGCAAGCTAATTATTGATGGTGGCAGCTACACCAATATTGTTAGCAAGCGTTTGGTGGACTCTCTTTCATTGCCTACATGGAAGCACCCGCAGCCACATTGTGTTGAGTGGTTGTATAATTCAGGGAAGCTGAAAGTTACACATAAGGTGCGCCTAAAATTTTCAGTAGGTAATTATGAGGACACGGTAATCTGCGATGTTTTGCCTATGGATGCATGTCATGTGCTGCTAGGACGACCATAGCAATTTGATAAGCGTTCCACTCATGAAGGAAGATCCAATGTTTATTCCTTGTGGCATAAAGGGAAGCGGCATGTGTTGCACCCTATGTTTGACAAGGATATCAAAGTGGATACATTTGCTGTGAAGATGAAGGTCCAAGACACTAAGCCGAAACCGAGGACGGTTTCCTCTAAAGTTGGGGGGGATGATGAGGGAGGATATCTATCACTCCATCTATTACACCACCTCCATATACCTGTGAAGTTTGGATCATTGTGTGTCGAAGTGCCTCCTAAAGATGAGGTGAAACCCAACTTTCGGACACCGCCAACGAAGCTTCGTTTTGGCCATGGAGTCGCGACCAGAAATACTTAGGTGTTCTATTTTTATTTCTGCGTGTCATGTTTTATTTTTCAGTTCATGTTTATTTTCGCGAGTTGGTATTTGGGCCTGTCCAAATAGACTTTTAGTTCAGCCATTTGGGCTTTAGTTGTGGCGTGGGGCATGTCCCACCCTAGTTACGTTGGAGTCACCCTATAAAGGGTTTTGGCAGCCGCCATATGTATCTTAGACTTGTTAATTTCGAGATAAAAGAGACACCTGAAAAGTCCCAATGTTTGGGGCGCATATCGTCGTGTTTGCTTGCAGATCTTGAAGGTCTGATGTGTTGCTATGCGTGGGAGTTGATTCTGATCAGTTCCAACGTTTGAAGTTTTCGGATTTTGCGATTGATCTTCGATTGATCGAATTATCTAGCTGCTGGTTATTTTGGTTCGCCGTGAAAGATTGGGCCAAAACCCCTTTGGATCACGTTGATCCTTATCATTGAACCATTTACATACGATACCAATTCCCTTTGTCACGCGATATTTTACTTGTCCGAGGTTTGATCATCGGTATCTCTATACCTCGTTCAACCTCGTCTCCGACAAGTACTCTTTACTCGTACCGTGGTATGTCATCTCTTATGAACCATTCATATGCTTGCAATAATTAGACGATATTCCAGCGAGAGGGTCCAGAGTATATCTATCCGTCATCGGGATGGACAATATCTCACTCTTGATCCATATGCCTCAACTCATACTTTCCGAATACTTAATCCCACCTTTATAACCACCCATTTACGCAGTGGCGTTTGATGTAATCAAAGTACCCTTCCGGTATAAGTGATTTATATGATCTCATGGTCGAAGGACTAGGTAACTATGTATCGAAAGCTTATAGCAAACTGAACTTAACGACGTGATCTTATGCTACGCTTATTTGGGTGTGTGCCCATTATATCATTCACCTAATGACATAACCTTATTATTAATAACATCAAATGTTCATGATCATAAAACCATGATCATCTATTAATCAACAAGCTAGTTATACAAGAGGCTTACTAGGGACTCCTTGTTGTTTACATAACACACATGTATCAATGTTCCGGCAGTCTACTGCAATTCAGCTGGATTGTCCGTTGCGTTGGGAACGAGACTAGCCAGTGTCTTGTGTTGCTCGCGCCGGACTATCCTGCGTTGTCCGCCGGACTGTCTTGCGGCAACTAGAAGGAAATACCGAGTTTTGGATTTAGGTTTGGACATGGGCCCAAACAGTACCGGTTTGGTTTTGTTGTGCAATGGGATAAATTGACAGGATACAATATTGTGCTATCCAATGGGCCGTCGTTTAGACATGAGAATAGAGCTTCAAATTCCGAAGCGCATAGGCTAGCCCGCTCTGCTACGGCGAGCAATGTGGGACGTTAGGTGTGGTTGCTAGAGCCTCCTGATGGTCTTTGTATCAATAACTCTGTTATGAATGAATAAAGGGCTATGTGTTACCTCAAAAAAAAAATGGGCTATCGTTTATGAGAGGTATAGGAAGACGTCGGAAGGCCATAGGAACGGGCGGAAACATCCGCCAGCGAGGCGGACGGAGCAGCCGGAGGTGGGCGCCGGAGCTCACCATGGAGGAGGAGCTGGACTGGCTCCTCTGGCCTTTCGGCGCGCGGTTCTATTCCTTTCCGGCGGCGCGGCTCTAGAAGGCTAGTGCGAATTTCATGAGATAACTCTAGAATATAGATTCTTCCTGACCCAACACATCTACTTAGACAAAAGCAAATTTAATGGAATCTGCATATTAATTTGAGTTAAGATACCATACTCCTTGCACTTTGTTAGTTTCTCGTTACTCAACAGGCAATAGGTATTCTAGAAATACGTGCTGTTTTGTAGGGTTTTTATCATATTTTTTCCCCTCAAATGCGCCTAAAAAAGAATTATTCTAGTCAAATATAACTAATAAACAAATGGCTGTAACTGACTATGACTAGATGATATAGATACATTAGTTATTCGATTCATAACAAAGGTAATTATATGCATTTTAATGGATTGGGTGGCTGTAACCTTCTCTTTACAATCTAAATGAATATATTAGATATACATAGCGAGAACACAAGCTAAACCATTGCTATTAGTTTATCATAAGATGCATATATATATGAAGTCATCAAAGCAAACCTTTGTGTGATACAGGGAAATTGTATCTATATATGCAAAATCAACGCCACGAATTTACTTAATTAATACCCTAATCCATAATCTTACATTAGACACTTAAAGAAAATATTATGTAGTACCTCTGGTAAGATTAAATTGATACCAACTTGTGAAGAATTCCTGCATGTGTATGGTGTACATATGATATCATTTAAAACAAACATGAGGAAGTATGTTTCATTTTTGGACTCCTACAATGATTAAAAAATTGATAAAAAGTTTTAAAAACAATACGGAGCTGGGTTCTATATTTTAGAACATACTACAATGTCTAGCACAATTTTAAAAAGTAAAAATAAAATCAAGTGGTTTGGGGGTTTGAAGAACTCAAGACCTATAGGTTTGCAACAAAGGCTTCATCCAGCTAAGCTACCACTATGTTCTGTCAATTCTAGACAACGTTTATTTATAAAGAGTTGTGTGGCGTCTTTGCCATGGGCGCCACACATGCCTTCCACGTTGGCAGCTATAGGCCACGCAGGCAAGATGTGTGGCGGCCAGCATGGGCGCCACACAGTGAAGTGTGGCGCCGCTCGCATAGGTGCCACACAAAAGGGTTAGCGAAGTGAAGGCCAAGAGGTTATTTTGTGTATTTCTTTTATAAAAGGGTTATTTTTGTGCAAATCGCCGCTTCGCGAAGGAGTAGTCCAATTTCAGAGAGCTCGTGGCTGCTAGACTTCAGAGCGTGCACCAAAGTCTGACAGTCTCACTCAAGAACCAATCTGTGGTAGCCCAACGACGCAGCTCCTTCAGTTGCCTCAACGCATGCCTCCGCTTATGTTTGCAGTGCCCCATGCAGGTGCCTCAGTTTGCCTGCTGCAGCTGCCAGAAACTCCCCAGTATCTGATCTAGAAGCAAAACCCCACGTTCCCGATCTCGAGCTCTCCACAAAAGAAGCATCAAAATTTGCTTTTACCCAGTCTGTTTCAGTATATGGATGCTATAGTCTATAGGTGTGATGGCATGTATGTATAAAACAGGTGGCCAGGGTGGGAGTGTTAACTCAGTGACACATTACCATCGAATTCCCAATGAGACAAGAATATACCAGGCAAAACAAATTTCCTGGTCAAAAGGAGTCTATTATCTATCGGCAGCCGCCATAACTCAGAAAATAATTGCCATTCCAACTCTTTAAACTGATGGCCCTGGAAAAAATAAGTATACAATTTGACATATAAATACAGAAGGGCAAAAACCACAAAGGACTACAAAGGAATAAAAATGTTTTAGGATATTTTATTTTCCATCATCCATCACCTCATCAAAAACAACATATTTCCACCAATCGAGCAAACCAAACAGCGCACATTTAGGAGTGACACAAGATGAATCAATATCAATATCTTCGTGCCATTGATTTCAAGTGCTATCACAGGTAAACAACATACAGTTCAGGAGAATCCATACTACTACTTAACGACAACGTGAAAAGAAGTCCATATATAGAACGAGTTACATGGTTCCTAGAAAAGCGGGACTAATAACTAGGAAAGTAAGCAAGATGAGCATTAGTTCAGCTAGCTCCACTGAACAATATCCAGACAAGTGCTGCATACTTGCTGCTGGAGAAATAGGGCAAGTCTCACTTCTTCCCAGTTTCCATGAGCAGCCAGTCCTTCCTCATGCCCGCTGGGAGCACCATGAGAGATTCAAACTGCCGATCATCACGGATCAGACTACTATAGGCTCTCAGGAAATCAGCACTGGTTAAGTCAGGTATCTGTTTGAGTGCCTCTAAGATTTCTCGAGGGGAAGTTGCCTTTGGCACTTGCACAGGCTCAGCTGGCTTCAAAGAAGCTTGAAATGTGCTTTTAATTTCTCCAAGCAGGGAGAGAACTGCATCGTCTGTTCGAGGCCGCTTAGCCTTATGATTACCTTCCGGCCCCAGTTGAGTGGATGGCAGATTAGGACTACCTTCACCATCGTTTTCATAAGCAGCCTCTGCTGCCGCCTCTTGTGAACTCTGACCACCAGACCTTGCACCGTCTCTTACTGTGTGACCTTTCGAGAGGTTAACTGCATCCTTGTTCTTAACAGCTTTGGTGTTGGAGCACGTAGCACCTTTTGTTCGTGGAGGCGTATTTTCTACAGGCTTCTCCATCTGCCTTAGAATGAATGGATCCAAAATGGCATGAAGCTTTGAAACAACAAATGCCCTTCTATTAATTGTAGTTTCTTCTATCTGTTCCTCACCTCTTTTCCCAGTAAAATCAAACCTTTAAAGAAGATTGTTGTCAGCCAAGCAGAGGCACAGAAAAAACAAATATCATACATGAAATATTTAGAAATAACCTTACCATCTTCAAATAAAAAAATGACACATGTAAGGTACTATAATAGACACTCTTTTAGCAAACGTGATATGTTAGTAACAAGATAGGTCTTCAAAAACAAATAAGTTAATAATGTTTAGATTTGCTAGTTCAGATAGTTCTTTTCAATTAGTGTGCTATTTAGCAGCTAGACATCCCAAATTTACATGAAGACAACAAACAATCTATACGGAAACAAAGCATCCAGACCTAATGAATAATGATATATTGTACTTAGTTTCCAAACAGCATTATATACAGATATATACAGCTATATGAGATTATTTGTTTCAAGGGTAGCATTCAAATACTAAAATTACTAGATTACAATAAATAACTGGTAGTGAAAGTATTTATATCATCCTAATTGAATTTAACAGATATGCTTTCGTTAATTTAGAAAGAATATGTGCAGTTTAGCGGATTTATCAACAGAAGATCTGACATACGGCAGAGCATCCTTTCTGAAAGATATGCCTCAAGGCAGCAATCAGTCACTGATAAACAGGTGATGTACTAAATGGGTAGAGAAAGAGTGAATCATACCATGACTCAAATTCATGATGAGATACGGATATCTCAGGAAAAACAAAGTTCAGTACCGACCACAGCTCTGCTAGGCCATTTTGAAATGGTGTCCTGGTCAAAAGGAGTCCATTCCCTATTGGCAGCGGCGTTAACTCCAACAACAATTCGCATTCCAAGTTTTTCAACTCATGGCCCTGTAAAAAGAAGTATACAGTTGACATTCAATGCAAAGGGGGAAAAACACAAAGGACGATGATTCAGGATATTTGTTTTTCCATCACCTCGTCAAACACAATATACTTCCACTTGTAATGAGCAAGAAGTTTTGCATCTGCGATGGCCATCTCATATGAAGTAACTATTATGGGAAAATCAGGGCCAATAGTTTTGGTCATGACCTTTGTCAACATCTCTTCTCGGGCCACTTTATCTCCATAGTAAATCAGACACGTCAGAGATGGAGCAAGCCTGAAACAAAACTTTTCCACATAAGACACCAACTAACAACATTGAAATGAAACTTTGGAGACTTTACCTTGAGATCTCATCCACCCAGTTCGTTAGAGTGGTTGCAGAAGCAATTATCATGTATGGACCATGCATTCCATTCCCTTTGAGATGAGAAAGAAACGCAATTGACTGGATTGTTTTCCCAATTCTAATTTCATCTGCCAGTATCCCATTAACCCCAATCTGCCAATGCGATATTAGCCACTTCACACCCTCTATCTGGTAAGGCTTCAACTTCGCACCCGTCACTAACGGAACAATCTTGGCCTGCTCCTTTTCCCACATTTCTTCTTCTGTGAGAGTAGCGTCATAACCAGGGCTATAATTGCTAGATTCTTCAAGCAACTTCTCAAGTATATATTCTGCATAGAGCTTTGTCTGTTTCAGCAGCTCATCAAGCTTGTTAAACCGTGTCATAGGATCAGAAGCAAGTCCCACAGCGTCTTCCATCCGTTCGGCGTCACATAACTGTTCTTCCTCCTCTTTGACGAAGGATGCATCATCATTCTTGGCATCAAGGTCAGATGGAGATGAGCTGGCATTCAAAGGATCATCAACATTCTCCTGCTTGACGGAGTGCAATGGCTGACATTCTTCCTTCACCGCCTTGACAATGTTATCCCCACTGCTTAATTCCCTTGGTGTTGCGGGAGGCATCCCCATTCTTGGCTTCCGAGATTCTCTAATTTTGCACCAAATGGATAAATCAGGCCAAAGTATCAAAATCAGTGGAGAACTTCAACATGCAAAATGCAGAAATAGCCCAAGAAAAAGCTATGGGGCCACATTAGTATAGTTTCTAACAATAAAATAACACACACCATCCTGAAGAGTGGATTGTACTGGAATCAACAGCTAACGGCGGCAGGCTATTTTTTTTTACCCCAATTAGCGTGGCAACAAGATAAACATCATTATTTCCACCATAGGCCTGTAGGTCACTACAGGCTTACATCCTAAAGAAATAGCACCACTGATCGGCGACCATCCAAAATCCAGACAGAAATCTCTCCATCACCTACTCAGATTTGTACTGATGCCTCTAAGTCCTAACAGAGGAAAGGATGAAACCCTAACTAAACCCAAATGCGGACATGCTAGTCGAAACAGGCGATGTTGCGGGAAAATTAGTCCAATCTAATCTAGCAGAAATTGCATAATCAATAGGAAAGAATACACAGTTTCACCTCGAGATAGCTTACTCCCCAATTTTCCTATATAAAAGACGGATGCGCCAAAAAAAATCCCAAAGTTGTCAGATCCCTTCTCCGGTCTGTTCAATCCTTGAACAAGAAAGGTTGGGGGAAAATTCGTACCGGGGCGCGCCCGCTTCGAAGAAACAGCCAGGAGATCAGTCGGAGGACGGGAAGGGCTGGCAAGAGAGGAAAGGGGAAGGGGGCAACTGGGGAAGAACGGCAGAGGGAAAAGGGCGGCGCACTCGCGCGGGACGGCGAAAACTTCCGGGGCTTCAGGCGGGAAAAACATTTGTTACGGACATAAAATGCCTGCAAATAATTCACTTTTTTTCAGGGTTTTTTTTTTTTTTTTTGAGAAAACCTCGTCCTCTATTCAAACTTCAGAGGTTACAAGGTTACACACACCTGCTGGTGGCTCCAGGAGCCAGACATGGCGCCCCTGGTCCAACAGCACACTACTCTTAGCTAACCTATGAGCCTCTTTATTAGACAGCCGACGCTCATGAACAAAAGATAAAACATCGAAACTACATCTAGACTCGTTTATGTCCTTGATAATTTGAGCATAGACCCCAAAGGTTCCCTGCTCCAAGCTTGCGATGACGTTGCTGCAGTCACTCGCCACCTTCACCCTTCGCGCTCCTACGTCGAGGGCCAGGGACACTGCCTCCCGACACGCCAAAGCCTCCAGTGTCTCGGCGTCCATTCTCCCCGGGTAGACCACCGCCGAGGCTCCTTGAAAGAGCCCATTCGAGTCGCGCGCCACTGCCGCAACCGTGCCTCTTCCCGAGTTCTTCCCCACCCCAGCATCGACATTAATCTTCAGCATGCCCTGTGGGGGTGGTATCCACGCCGGTGCTGCCGCATGGGCCACCACCGGCTGGCGTCGCCTTCCTTCCTCCGATTGGTTAAGATCCTCGATAAACTTCTCCACAAACAGATGAACAGAGAGGGGGCTTCTGTACTCCTGTTCGTGTATCGCCTTCCTCCTCGCATGCCATATCGCCCAAAGGGTGACGAAAACCCTAGTTTGGTCGCTCTGGCTGAGGGTCTTTGTCATAGTAGCTAGCCATTCTCTCGCGTTTCCTTCCTCCGACCTATGCATGTGTTCTGTCACTTCCTCGTCGGCAAGCGCCCACACGCAACGCGACATAGTGCAATCGATTAAAGCATGGCGCCATGTGTCTTGTGCACCGCAGAGCTGACAGCGATCATCTTCCGCCATCTTGCGATGGTGCCGAGCCCAATTCGTTGGCAGCGACTGCTTCGCCAGCCTCCAAAGGAACAACCGCACCTTTGATGGTACCTTGCACCGCCACAACTGAGACCACTCCTTTGCAGTCGCCTCTCTATCAGAGCTCGACGCCCTGTCATTAAGCCAAGCCTCCCGCCTGTCCTTCACATCAACCAACATTTTGTACGCCGATCTTACGGAGAACAAACCCCTCCGATCGTAATGCCATGCCCAAAAATCGCCTTGCTGCCTTGAACATAGAGGGATTTTCATAATTTGCTCAACGTCCATTGGTAGCATATGCTGGCGTAGTTTGTCTTCGTTCCACTCCCCCCTACCCCTGTCGATGAATTCCGACACGCGGGCCGGCGGTGCCCCTGACGCCTCCGTCAGGCAAGCTAGTGGCCTAAGCATCCCATCACGTGGAATCCAAGGATCGTTCCACGGATCGGTGGATTCGCCATCTCCGATCCTTCTTATTAACCCCTGTTTCAGGACCTGCAGGCCCTCGTGGAGAGACCTCCAAATCTGCGACGGGGCTGCACCCACCTCAGCGCTCAACAGATGTTGCCCTGGGTAGTACCGTGCTTTGAGCACTCGAGCGCTCAAAGTATTTGGGTTCTGGAGCATCCTCCACCCCTGCCGGGCCAGCAGAGCCAGATTGAAAATTTCAATGTCCCTAAACCCCAAACCGCCCATATGTTTAGGCTTACACATCTCCTTCCAGGAGACCCATGCTGGCTTCCGCTCTCCATCGCGACAGCCCCACCAGAACTTCCTCACCATCGAGTTAATGTGTAGGCATAGTCCCCTCGGCAGTTTAAAACATGCCATGGAGAAAATAGGGATTGCTTGCACCACCGATTTGATTAGTACATCCTTTCCTCCAACTGACAATAGCTTCTCGAGCCACCCCTGTATTCTGCTCCAAATTCTGTCTTTTATATACTTGAAAGCACTGCTCCTTGAGCTTCCAACATCAGTCGGCATTCCCAAGTATTTCTCATTGAGTGTCTCACTCTGGACATCGAGGGCCAGCTTGACACTCTCCTTAACAGTTCCCGGGCATCCCTTACTAAAGAAAATGGATGATTTATCCTGGTTAATCCTCTGACCCGAGGCCATGCAATACAGGTTCAGCAGTTGCTGAACTTTTTCCGCACTCCCTGTATCCGCTCTGAAAAGCAGCAGGCTATCATCTGCAAAAAGGAGGTGACTCACCGCCGGGGCCGACGGCGCCACCATTAGTCCATGGAGCTCTGATGAAAGACTATGATATTTTAAAAGGCACGAAAGGCCCTCTGCTGCCAACAGGAACAAATACGGGGATATCGGATCTCCCTGACGAACCCCTCGGGAGGGTATGAATTGATGTAGCTTTCCTCCATTAAACAGTACCTGGAAGGATACCGTAGTAACCAGCCGCATAACCATCTGAACCCAAAGGCGATGGAAGCCCAGCTTGAGCATGACAGCCTCCAAATACCTCCACTCAAGGCGATCATATGCCTTACGCATATCCAGCTTAAGAGCACAGAAACGATTCTTTTTCGCCTTGTTCCGCTTCATGAAATGTAAACACTCATAAGCGGTAATAATATTGTCAGTAATCAGCCGACCAGGAACAAAGGCCGACTGCTCTTCCGCAATGATCTCCGGTAAACACTCCTTCAGTCGGTTTGCCAACGTCTTGGATGCAATCTTGTAAATAACATTACATAAGCTAATCGGCCTAAACTGACCCAGCTCCTCCGGCCTTGCAACCTTTGGAATTAAGACCAAAAAAGTCTGATTGATATCTCGCATATCATCCTCCCCCTTCAGCACTCGTATGACCGCCGAAGTCACCTCTTCGCCACATAGTTCCCAGTGAGTCTCGAAGAAATGTGCTCGGAATCCATCTGGCCCCGGAGCCTTTGTCGGGAACATCTGGAAGAGGGCGTTTTTAACTTCCTCCTCCTTGAAAGGCTTTAACAAGCTGTCGTTCATCACTGATGTCACCTTTACTGGTATCACATCTATCACTTCTCCCAGATTCGAAATCCCCTCGGTCTGGTACAACTGCTCATAGAAGGCTCTTGTCATATCCGCCATCTCTCCCTCCTCTTCGGTCACTGTCCCATCATTTCTTGTGAGCCGAGAGATCTTATTTTTCTTCTTCCGTTGACTCGCCCTGAGGTGGAAAAAACGCGTGTTCTTGTCCCCCTCGGCCAGCCACTGGACCCGCGACCGTTGTCGCCACATCAGCTCCTCTCTATCATAGAGCTCGACCAGACTACGCGTAATCTGGACCTCCTCGTCCGAAGGCTCCTGCCGCAAGGGCGCATCCCGCAACACCGCAAGGCGTTGGGTAAGCGATCTGATCTCACGTTGGACACTCCCAAAGGTGTCCCTTCCCCAGTTCTCAAGTGACCCCGAGATTCTGGCCAACTTTTGTTGCAGCTATCCCATTGACACTGCCTTCCCCTCCGCCTGCCATGATTCATCAAGGAACGGCCTAAACTGGTCATGCTTTTCCCACATTACCTCATACCGAAAGATTTTCTCTTCGTTTACTCTCCGCTGCCTAGCGTTTTCCCTCCAGCGAAGCAAAATCGGACCATGATCCGATGTGACCCCTGTCAAGTTTGTCACCGTGGCCAACGGAAACCTCGTACTCCAGGTTGTCGTAGCCAAAGCTCTGTCCAGCCTGACTCTACAGAAAGAGCCACCCGCCACCCGCTTCTCGTACGTCCAGCTTCTCCCCTCGTAGCCGAGGTCAGCTAGACCACAAACGTCGGTTGTTTCCCTAAAACCCGCAATCTGTGCAAGGCTCCTCTCCGCTGTTCCTTCATGCTCGTGCTGATGAAGCACCTCATTAAAGTCGCCAATGCACACCCAAGGCAAAGGGTTAGACGACTTTATATGTTTCAACATGTCCCATGTTTTGAAACGTTGGGAGACCTGCGCCTCCCCGTATACACATGTGAGCCTCCACGGCTCGTTATCCCCCTCCTTCACCCGTGCATCAATGTGATACTGCGAGAAAGGCAAAATGTCGATGGTAATATCATTGTTCCAGTACATCCCCAGGCCTCCACTACGGCCTGCACTGCTTACAGCAAAAGAATTATCAAAACCTAGCGATCTAGCTAGTCCTTCCACCCGGGATTTGTGTATTTGCGTCTCCACTACACACATCACGGTAGGTTTGAAGCGTCTTACTAGCTCACGGAGCTCCCTAACTGTCGCGTCGCTTCCCAAACCGCGACAGTTGTACGACATGCAACTCATTGTTCCTGGCGGAGCTCCTCAGAGCCCGCCTGTTCAGTATCGTCCCCATTCTTCCGAGGCCGTTTGGGGTCCGGCTTAATCGGCGATCCCCCTGTGCTGCTTGCAGTTGCGCCCTCCCTCAGCGCCACTTCCAGGTTCTTCTTCGCCCCACTTCCCTGGACCCTTCCTTCCTGTCCTGGATCCGCCAAGATCATAGGCATGCCAGAAATAGGGCCCTTGGCCCCCTGGGGTTTTCCTGCTGGTGAGCCCCCTTGAGGTCGTTTGCGGGAATTCCCATCTGCCTTGCCACTCCCCCCTCGGCGACCCTCGTTCGCCGGTATTTTCACACTCAAACCCGGGGTCTGGGGATGCCAGTCCTCGTAAGGTGCAATCATCCATGCTCCATATTGCTTTGCTTGTTCCTCGTGTACTCCATCTCCACACTCCATCTGGTCATGTCCAAACAAGCCACACACCTCACAAACCCTGGGCAGCTTCTCATACATCACCTGGAAATGCATCCTCTCACTCCCCTCAGGGTGTAGGCCAACAAACCTCGTAAGAGGCTTATTCACATCCAGCTTCATCCTAAGTCGCATGAAACTGGTACCGCTTGCCCCCATTGCATATAGATCTACGCTCTGTACTTCCCCAATGCGGGCTGCCATATCTCTAACTATCCCCTCCTTCCTGAACAGCGGAGGAACTCCCCTGATCTGAACCCATGCATGCATGCGATCCAGGATCACCGTCTTTGGGTCAGCTATTCCATCATATGGCTCCAACAGCACGCCTTGCTGCCTAAAAATCCATGGCCCTTCCAGCATCGCCCTGTTCCAATCACCTAGGCACGACACCTGGAGGATAAACAAGTTGTCCTCCACCGGCCTGATTGTCCATGTCCGCGCAAAACCCCACGCGACATCCATCTTCTGGAAGAACGGCTGGTTACCAAAGTGCTTTGTGGTATGCACCTTCACCACCGCCATCCAGCGCGCTTCCTCTCGGAGTGAATTGAAGTCCTCCTTCGGGAGCACCACATCGTCTAGTTCCTCGTCCTTGAGCACGAGTTTCTTCATCATCTCTTTCAGATCCACTACCTTCCTAGGGTTCGAAAAGCCCCCTTCCTTCGGGATCCTCGCCGCCATTGTACCAGTTGAGACTCCTGCCCCGACCGATCTCCCCGCCCCAGACCCTCCTCCTCGCGCCGCCAAGGCCAGGTAGACGGGCCAGCCGTCCCCTGAGTCAGCCCGAGCGAGCAGCAGAGGTGAGAGGGATCGAGAGGATTCAAAACGGTGGTGAAGACGTCCTTCCGCCGTGAGATCGCCGGCGAGAAGTCAGAAACCCTAGAAAACCTAGGTTCGTTTGATACTTTTTTTTTCAGGGGTGAGCAAATAATTCCCCTAATTGCCACAAGGTGGGCCTGGGCTACGTGTCTGCTCAGGCGAGCCCGGCTACGTAGTTGGGCCGTGTGGGGCAAACGATTTAGCTCTGCCTCATGGAATAATGACCGGGTCATCCTATTTAACGCCTTTAGCGTCACTTACACCAGCGACGCTCGCGCTAAACAAATCGTGGGCCAAGCCCAAAAACAGGTCATCTTCTTCATCATACGCGCCGCAACACTAGCACCTTTCCCCCCTCCCCCGCCGCTATCGACCAAAGCGCCTCCGTGGCCGCCGGAGCTACCGCGCACCCAGGGACGAAGCCAGGAATTAACCTCAAGGGAGCAGTATTAGTGCTGTTATCTAATTAGGGGGGGAGCTAGCTAAAACACCATGGACAAGCATCAGGCATGCCTATTTTCCTCAACGAAATCAGGGTCATAGGGGGGCGTAGCCCCTGCTCGTCCCCCCCTTGTCTTCGTCCCTGCGCGCCCCGCCCCGCCCTGCTCGAGCCACCCCCTACGTCGATCCTCGACTGCCCCCGGCCTCCCTCTAAACCCTCCTCCTTCTTCAACTCCGGCGAGGTTCTAGCACCATCGCACCCTGAACCCTAAGTCGTTGGAGCCTGGCCGCACCCGCACCCCACCCTAAACCCTAAGTTTCTTGGCCTCACCTCCACCGGCGATGCAGCGGCCAACCATGTCGTCCTCGTCTCCGGTGAGTTCTAGGCCTCGCCTCACCGGCGACGACGTGGCCAGCCGCATCGTCCCCGTCTCCAACGAGGTAGGCGTGGTCCTCTTCTTCCCTCAGTCATCTTCTTCCTCCGGTCATCCCCTTCCACCCGACCACCGCCTAATAGGGTCGGCCCACTATCACACGCTTAGCGTAAGGACGGTACGCGTTTTCACGATAACTAGCGCACTAAGCGTCAAATAGGAAACACCATAATGACCTTGGCAGCAGAACGGGAGCTCCTGTACCCGTACAACACCGCTCACGCCCGCACGCCCGAGGTGACTTGCTAGGTCGCGGCCCAACAATATCAGGTAAGCGATTTTCCTTTTTAGTTTCTTTTTTTTCTTTTCCATTGTTGTTTTGTACAATGTGAACATTTTTTGAAAATTGAAAAATTCCAAAATTCCAAATACTTTTAAATTTGAATTTTTTAATATGAACAATTTTAAAAATGATTTCTGAATAAATTTTAATAATTTTAAATTTGAACAATTTTTAAAATTGAACATTATTTAAGTATGAACATTTTTGAACTTGAACTTTTTTTAATTTGAGCAATTTTCAAATTCAAATGTACCACCTAGAAATAGTACAGTTGACATTCAACGAACTTAATTCCCTAGAGATTTCATTGAAGTACTTAGGTGTATTTTGTACCGCCCCGTTCCTTTCGTGAAAACAACACTACTACAAGACGAACGAGGGAGTATATAAGAAAACACAGGGTTTTGTCTCTTCATCATGTGTAAAGCATGTAAATTGTAATGGCCTTGGAGCACTCAGATGGGGACACCAAACGACTGTGGTTGCACTGTGGGAGAAGCTCATCCTAGTCGGTGTCGATTACTGGCCTCGCGTTCGCGATAGGAAGATTTTGATGGGCGAATCGGGACGCTTTGATTTCCTCTTTTCCGGTTGATTTCCTGGAAAACATCTCTATCCGTGCTGTCAGTTCTCACCTCTCGCCGTCGCATAGCACTCGAGCGCGACGTCTTCCCGCGTGGTCTCGCGAGTTCAGGGAAAAGCTAGGAAACGCCTTGTTGTATACTTGTATACCAACGAGGTGATGAGTACGTGGCCTGCGGCGTGAACATCAAACGCTCAGCACTCGCCGAAAGCTCCAAGCCAGCAATAGTGAGCCCGCGGCGTCAAGATCAATCGCTCGCCGAGGTGAAAGCTACACCAAGCCAGCAACACTGCTGCGGTGAGCAGTGTGGCACGAGGGCGATCTGGTGATTTAAAATTTGCGCCACGATTGTTTCATCAAGTTCCATTGATTTTTGTATTACGATTGTTTCATCAAGTTTCATTCATTTCTCTGAAATGCAGTGAAAGAATTCTGAAGAAACTGAATGAAAAGGTCCCGTGAAGTTCCCCACGAGAAGAGTGAAGAAGGCGCATGAAACCGACAAGACTTGCAATGTGTGGAAAAGACAGCAGGGTAGGCAAAAATTTCATGCAAAATTAATCAACTCTGCCGCCGATTCTGATTAGAACCGCGACGGAAAATGTCCCCTCAATCTCGTGGGAGGGAACTGGAGGAGAGAAGAGGCGTCTACGCCATTATTGTGCACCACGCAGGGCGACATGAACGAACACTAAGCTTACTGTAGGTACGCAATGAGCACCCACACCCTAGCTAGCGGGCAAAAACAGGACATGGGTCAAGAACATATCTCGGGACACCGCTGGGAGGCCGACCAAATTCAGCCACAGAACCCACCGACACCCCAGGTAAGTTAAGTTACTAAGCTTCACCGCGCTCGCGCCGCCACCGCCGGCCGCGACGCCACCGAGGAAGGACGCGCGGACGATCAAAAATTGCGTCGTCACCAGTAAGGGAGACGCATCGCCGCTCCCACGCACAGCCTAGTTGAGGCGGCGTGGTCAGATCAGATCCTGGGGCGCAGCCAGTCGACGATGTCGCCGAGGACCACCTCCTTCTCAGGCTCGATGAGGAGGTCGTGGAGCAGCCCGTCGTAAAGCCGGATGGACTTGTCCGGCGTCGAGGCCTCCCGGTGCAGGCTCTTCGAGCCGGCGGGGTCGGTCACCATGTCGTCGGCGCCGTGCAACACCAGCAGCGGCACGGTGATCCGGTGGAGGTGCTGCTGCAGGTAGGAGGTCAGCCGGAGGATCTCGTACCCCGTCCTGACACGGATGGAGCCGGTGAACACCAGCGGGTCAGAGTACTTCACTTTCAAGGCTTCTTGGTCGCGCGACACCGCCGGCCCGTTCTTGCTCGAGCCCGCGAACTGGTACCTCGGCGCGATCAGTGCAAAAACTGGGGCAAGTGCCTGCAGCGGAGAACAGAAAATACACTGTCAGTGATTGTTTCAGCCATACTGTCCAGTCTGCAAAACGCAGTTTCTTTCCGAAGATGTTAATCTGCATTCGACAAACAGTATATATACCTCTACGATGGGGTGGGCAGGCTGGATACGGACAGCAGGCGATGTCAGGATGATGCCGTTAACAAGAGCATTGACCTCCGGATCAAGCACAGCCTTGAGAATGATGCCTCCGCCAGTTGAGTGCCCGAAGCAGAAGCATGGGACACCGGGGTTCTCAGCCGAGACTTTCTTCAGATACATTTTCTAGATTGAACAACAGAATTCTTTTAGATAAGATTCTATACGGCTGATTTCAGACAAAACCAAAGCACTGAAACGCTCTTTATACCATGTCTTGGACGGCATGGTCGAGGGACTGCACGTATCCATGAAGACCATCACTTCCACCGTGGCCTGTATCACAGCAAAATCTACAGGTCAGACAGGATATATGAATCTACAATTCATAGCAAATCCTATTACAACCTTGCAATTCATTTGCATTCAAATAGAAGTAATATACTATCTCATGGTCTACCTAAAAACAATACAGGTAACATGGTTGCACATTAGCAGTATCTTGATGTTCAGAGTCAACAAAAGTCCCATTGTTGGTGCCAAAATGAGTTCCAAATTTTAACATGTAAACATAAAGGAAAAATCTCGATAGGGACGTTGGGTAATCTTTTACTAAAAAGATGATTTGAGTTGTGTACTACAAATCCTTGGGGAAAAGAACATCATAGAGCTCCTCAAATGCTCAGATTCATTCATAAGTCTCCTTAATTAAGTACGGGAGAAACGTACACGAAATTTCAACACCTTAGTCACTTTCATGCTTCCATATATAAATATGCTTTAGCCGTTGCCGTCAAGCAATTCCAAGTACTATCATTTACTAAGCTTTAAGCAAACAACTCTCTTATAAAGATGTAAGCAAACAGAATCAGATTAAGCAAGGGGAAACTGCAGCAGAAGCTCACCGGTCCAGTCCATGCCATAAACCTTGACGTCCATGTCGTTCAACCGCTTGGCCAGATAATCGTACCTCCCACTGCAAAATCAATCCCCAACGAACGATCAGCTACCAGCCCAAACAAACAAAGCCGCGCGCAGCTAATTTGAGCAGAGATGAACGGGACCGAATTCTCACCTGTGCTCGTTCAACCCGTGCATGACCAGAACAATCGCCCTGCATCACCGAACAAGGACAAACCATGATCAGTACGGCAACAAGCCAACAACAGAGGCCACCGTTTTTTTTTTTTTGGATGTTTAAGAAAACAGAGAACAAAATTTGGGAGCTCCATAGCCGTTGATTTGATTCTCTCTCACCTGGGCTTGACGGCGGAGGAGCCGTGCGGCCACCAGCACTGCGTGAAGAGCGTCTCGCCGCGCGCGGTGGGGACGAGCTCGTACTCCCTCCCAGCCTCCCTCGCCCGCCGCACGGCCGCCTCGCGCCTCGCCAGCGCCTGCCGCCGCGCGGTGGCCATGGGCGACCCGGCCGGCACCCTTAGCACGACCGCCGACGCCTTGCCCTTCTTCCCGCTGCTGGCCGCGGAGGAGGACGGCGCGTCGGCCGTGCCTGCCGATGAGGTCGAGCCGTCCCCGTGGCGCTGCGCGGCGCGCCATCGGAGCGGCAGCAGCAGGAGCAGCGCGAGGGGCTGCAGCACGGCGAGGATCCGGCGCAGCGCGAGCAGCGAGAGCAGCGCGCTGATTCTGCCCGCCGCCTCCGCCGCCTGCATGCTCCCGGCCATCCCGCTGGGTCCTCGTGGATTTGCGCGCGCGCGTGGGTGTGGTGGCGGGCGGGTGAGCAACGATGGTGCGCGGCAACCGAGTTCGGGACGGGATCGATCGGCTGGCACCGTGCTAAAAATGGACTCTTGCTCCTCGAGCGAGATTCGCCGGCCGGAAGAATAGGGGGAGATGGAGATGGAATCGAATCACGGGTAGAAAGAACGTGGCGGCGCCGACCGAGCTATCCTTCGGCTGGCTTGGGAATCGGATGCTCGTGCGTAATCTCGCAAACTGAACAGCGGGTTTCGGGCCGGATGGATCGGGACTTCGGGAGGTTGGAGGAAGGAGGAGGAAGGATGTAGAAGTGTGGTGTGGTTTTGCTTGGAGGTGGAGCGAGTGGAGGCGGGGGGCTTTATAGCCGCGCTGCCCGGCGGTGGGAGGCGGAGGCGGCAAGGACGGCAGTCCAATCCAAGCAGCCACCTCGCCGCGGCGATGAGAGGGCGCACGCGGAGGGCCCCACGTGCCAGAGTCTCGCTTTGTGCGACGTGTGGACTGGGCTAAAAGGGCCGGACGCGTGGCGGCCTGGGAGAGGATGCCGCGGGCCCGCCGGAATATGAAACCTATGGCGTCGGGGGAGAGAAAGAGATTCGTCGGAGTGGGGCCGGGATGTCAGCGGGCCACCCGTCGCTGTCGTGCCTTATCCTTTTCCTCCGGATCGCGTGGTTGGCATCGCGTCGTGGCCCGCGCGCGCCATGGAACAAAACGGACGGACGGAGAGAAGCAGACGCATCTAGAAAATTCGGGCATATACGGGCGAGCGATCGTTATTTTTGTAACGGGAAAAATTGTCCGGATTTCTCGGGGCGGCGGTGCAGATAACCTCGAGGAGGGGGAGGCGTGCTGCGTTTGGTCGTTTCTTCTCCATTGCTTCTCATCCTTGCTCTAGGAGTCTACTATGTGGAGATGGACGGGGCGAACATCGCCACTATTGTTGACTGCTCATAGTGGGAGTAACATAGCTAGTAACATCACACATCTCAAGGCATTTTGGTGACATGACATGCGAATAAATGAAAAAAGAGAGTGAGGTAGTAACTAAGCATGTTACTCATAACATCACACACTCCAAGCGAAAATGAGTCTACAACATAATAAATGACACAATGCATGACACCACATATAAGTTACTACCCACTATGAAGGTAGTAACCTAGACTAGTAACATGTATGTTACTAGTCTAAGTTACTCCCCACTATGAGCAGCCTTATTATGGAACTGTATTTGTTTTCGCATATATTTTAGTGCCACTCCAGAATGTCAGGGGCTTTCCTGCTGCGTGCAAGGTGACCAAGCCCGACACGGCCGGGCGAAAGACATAATACTGCCAGGCTTGCCAGCACTGCGCTACATTGCACGGATCAAGTAACTAACATAGGGACCTCTCCGGCTTGTCTACCGCGGTTACCAGCTGATTACCGGATTTATCGGCCAAAAGAAGCTGTAAACCGGTCACCGGATACCAAAATTCAAACGTTTCTGAAATTGGAATTTAAAATTTGTTTGCAGACCATTTTCCGGTAACCATACTTACCACCAAATCCAGCCTCCCTAGAAAAAAAAAGTAATCAAACCGATATACCACAGCCCAACGGATGCATGCATGCACTGTTTCTTATACGCGAGTTCTCGTACTTCAGTAATGAATATTACTCCCTCCTTTCCAAAATAAGTTGCGTACAGTTTCTGACCAAAGTCACACTCATTGAAGTAATGAAATTTGACAAAAATATATAGGAACAGATGTCAACACTTATAATATCAAGCCTGTATTGGTTGAATGATTGTGAAATATACATTCATATTATGTGTATCTTCAGTGCAAGGATTTTTTCTGTATTATAGTAATAGGTCCAGGAAAACAACAACAAAAGGAAATAAAATTAGAAGAAGAGAAAGATGTTTCAAGCCCACCATCTATTGACTATTTTCTGCGAAAAGAATTTGTGACATGTCTTTAAATAATGTTTAACTGGTAACAGGAAAAGGAAGACAAAAAATAGTAAGATGAACCGGTAGAATCCCATAGAGGTGCAATTGATATTATTTCTTATAATAGGTAGTTCTTCTGCAATTATCCGTAGTAAACATTAAAGAGCAACAAACTGGGAACTAAGGTGATGATTATGATATAGAAACATGTTTACAGAGATGTTGAATTAGATGATCTCGTTTCTGAATAAAGACTACAACAAAAGACTGTACCAGAATTTAATGCGTTGATATGGAAATTTATGAGTTTGTTAGAGATATAGATTGTTTCCAAAATATAATAATAGCTTCTCGAGTTTTATCATTCAAAGGCCATCGGTATATGCTATGTACTGGATTGATTTTGAAATACAATGCGTTTTAAATTATTTTTTATCAGCAAGGGCCCTCTTTTATTGTCTAGCCCTAGGACCCTAAATATGTATGGACCGGCCCTATTTATTTGGTATCATAGATGTTTATATTTTTCTTTCTATATAGTTAGTCAAACTTTTGTAGTTTGACTTTAACCAAAAAAAACTATAAGCATTCTATTTTTTCTATTTTCGAAAGAAGGAAGCAGCGTTTACAAAGCTGTATATCGGCTAGTAAGTGCAATCACACACGGGTTATACATGGTCATTAGTGTACTGCTAGTACTCTTGTAGTTCACCGCAACAACAAAAAAGAACTAGTATTGTATTTACTATTTACCCTTGTTGATCAGTATTGCTATTTGTTTTTTAGATGATCGATAATTCTTCTGGAGCTCAAGCATAGGAACAGCAACTTTGTTCCAATTATATAGCTTGGCTCGTTTTAATATACCAACCAGCGATCATATGCATTGCCATCGCCGCTCAAGATAGAGATGCGAAATATCTTTACATCCAAAAAACAATATGCAAAATATCTGCAAGATTGGATGAGCGATCACGGTCACTATCGATGCTGCCGAATTTTTTTCATGATTCGAAAAGATCCGGCTTGTAATTAGCAACCGCTGAGAATATGCGATGAAGTTGACCCAATTTTTTTAAAAAAATCGTCCGATCGGTTTGCTCTGAAGTTAATAGCATAAAACACCATTTTAAAGGTTAAATCAACTTTGATATTACTTTACATTTTCGTACAAGAAACAACCACATTTTATCAAGCACGAACTAACATAGATTATGACCATCTGGGCCCACCTGTAAGGCTGTCGTGGCCTAGATTTTTAGAAGTTGGACTGTGTCCCACATGTCAACACATTTAAGAAAAATGAAAAAATGAAGAAAAGAGAGAATAAAAAATAGAAAACTGAAAAAGCAATCGGGAGGTTCAACTCCCACCACCGCCGCCGTCGGCGAGGCTGCGATCTAGCGCTTTGTGCTTCCCCATCCCCGACGTTGCTCGTACCGAGGCCATCGACCATCTCCGGCGTTGCTCGGAGACACGTGGTGGTGCTTGCCAGATTTGTGGTGGCGCGAGTAGAGGCCGCCTCACCCTAGCGTAGGTCGATCAGGGGCACGAGGAAGGCCACCCACCATCTCCATGTCTTCTACGACGCAGACAGAGGCACGTGGCGGCGCGGAAGGCCCTTGGTGCAGTTGTGGCGGCGCGGGCAGGGGCCACCGGAACTGGCGGGTCGTGGTCGCCGGAGAACAACGGCAGTGGGAGTGCGGGAGGAGTGCGTGGAGGCGTCGGCCGTTAGGTAGGATAGGACTTTGTTTATCTTTTTTGATTTCCTTTTTTTACATATTTTGAGTTTCTTAATTGTGGCCGACATTGGGGTCTGAGTACACGTAACCAAAATTGCCACTAGGTCCCGCTGCCAGTTTTTGTATCAATTCGTGATCAATGTGCGATTAGCAGTTTTTCCAAAAAAAATTGACAAAATGTATATTTTTTTTCGAGGTTGATGGGGAAATCCAACCGCTTGTTATATTCCACGAAAGTAGCCTGGCAGGCCCATGTTCTTACAACAGATGAGAGGAGACACACGGGGATACACGGAAGAAGAAGACAATAAAATACAGAAAAACATCAACCTAGAAAAGGGAACACAAAAGGGAGGGGGAGGTTAGCAATCGAAGCCAACCGAACCCCCCGGGAGGTCAGCTCCCCAAAGGACAGTCATTGCGACTTGGCATGGCGAGCAAAGGACGGCGACGAAGACCTGCAGAACCGAGACCAAGCACAGTCGAAGGGCGTCGGATAGCCGAGACTCCATAGCCGGCCCACGCGATGGCAGAGCAAGGCGGCGCGGCGCACCAGGGATCCGTCCGTCGTGTGCGGGAGCCAAGCCACGCGGGGAGAGGTGGCACGCATGCCGAGGATAGGCGGGGGGCTCGCATGCGAGATTTGGAGCAGGAGGTAGAGGCGGGAATTGGATTTTGGGGGAGATAGCGGGAGGAGACCCCCCGCCGCCGCCGTCCGCCGTAGGACGGCCTCCTCCGGCGGCGGCGAGGGGCCGAGGGGGGAGGTGGGGCGGCGGTTTTGGGTGGCGGCGCGGGGAGCCTCGGAGTCGCCCGCGCGGGGGGCGACCCGGAGGCGTTAGGGTTTTTTTCGACAAAATGTATATGAAAACGTAAAGTGGTATGAAAGTTTAAATTTAGCCTGAAAAGTGGTGCATTTATATGATATTAATTCTTGATGTGCTGCCTAGTACAGGGGGCGCAAGACAGGAACGCGACTGCTCCGTGCGCGGTGGCGTAGGAGGAATCGACGACGAGCTGGGTCATTCGTGGTGCGCGTTCAGTCGCGGGCGGCCGGCCGATCGATCGACCGGGGCCGATCATTGGGATCGTCTTGTACTACCGTACTCTAGATTTTATTTACCTTTTTATTAGTGGTCGACTGGTCGTGCTGTAGTTAGATTCCAAGTCGTGGACTCGTGGCAGCTACTCACCACTAGCTTACACTAGTGTCAGTGGGCCGTGCAGAGGAGGCTGGGTCACATGACAGCATCATCGATCGATCGGTGGCACCTAGAACGAGTCCAGCGCGGCAGACTGGAACATGCATGGGTGATTTTCTTTAATACGTACGTACGTAAGCAGGCTCGATCCACCACTTTGGAACCGGTTCTCGGGACGTGTCTGGAGGGATATGTTGAAATATTGGGCCCACTTTTAGTGGCCCAAATTAGATTTCAGTTTTTCCTATAAATCTCAAAGCCCACATAGTGGCAGCCATGTGAGTTTGAGTCCAAGTTGGTGGCAGCTCACTAGGGAGTGGCAAGAGGTGAGAAGTTTAGTCCCACATGGAAAGTTGGGAGGAAGTTAGACCACCTTATAAGGTGGGTTGTTTCACCACTAGTAAGTGAGTGAGAATAGGAGTGCTACACGCGCGCGCTCCTCCTCCTCCTCGCTCGCTCGTCTCGACTCGACTCGACTCGACTCGACTCGACTCGACTCGACTCGACGCGCGCGCCGCGCTCGTGTTGAGTGGATTGAGCCTCGAGCCGAGACTACGTGGGCGTGGCCCACGTTGCCTAGGATTTCCTGAGCCTATATAATCTCTTGCCCGGCTACCGCAGAAATAAAATCTAATACACGAGTTAGGGTTTCCACCTCTCTCTGCTTGCGCGCCACCGTAGCCTACTCCATCCCGCGCGCCGACGTGCATCGGCGAACGGGAGAGCAGGTCTCCGGAACCGCTCGTCCTTGCGATCCTGTACGGGAGAGGGCGAATTAGGTTTTTGGGAAACGCTCTGCGCGACTGCTCAAGCTCTTCATCACGGGTCGCCTTCCGTCCAAGTCGGGCCGTGCTGCCTACCGTCTACTTCGACCCATCGTCCCCGTCGTCAACAACGTTACTGCTGTGACATCGTCTGCTACACCGCCACCTCCACCAGATCGGTACGTGCGACATATCTCGATCTGTTTAGCGATGGATGTTGTACCGTTTGCTCTGCTATCGTTCATGTTGATCACCGCATCTAGTATGTTCGAGTTTCACATGTTAGTAGTTACTTTCGTCATGCTTTATATTCTGGAATTAATCATGGAAATTGTGCCTAATTATCCAACAATCCAAAAACCTAATCGTAGGCAATTTCCTGAGTTAACAATGGCTGGTTTTTCCGATGCACTGAGGCCGGATAAGTTTACCGGTGTGCACTTTAAGAGGTGGCGGTATAAGGCCATGCTCCGGCTTACTCATCCGAAAGTGTTCGAAGTTACCGATGGTTTACTCGAAGGAACTATATCCGACCAAGATCGGAACAAGTTCAAGGAAAACAATACTCTCTTCGTCGGATGCGTTCTAAGTATTCTTGCTCGATCGTCCGTGTGATGTGTACATGCACTTAACGGATGGTAAAGAGCTCCGGGATGCACCGAATGCTAAGTTCGGTGCAACCGATGCAGAGCAGTGAACTGTACATCATGGAGAGCTTCCATGACATCGGGATGGTTAACGGCCGTTACGTAGTCGAACAAGCTCATGAGATACGAGTGCATTGCGAAAGAGCTTGAACTCCTTAAGTGTGCCTTACCCGACAAGTTTGTGGCTGGATGCATCATCGCTAAGTTGCCCCCTTCATGGAGGAACTTTGCCACAACTCTCAAACACAAGAGACAGGGAGATATCGGTTGAAAATCGATAGCGTCTCTTGATGTTGAGGAGAAAGCTCGGGCTAAGGATAATACCGAGAAAGGAGAGGGTCGATCTAGCGCCAACATGGTGCGTAAGAAACCCTACAAGCAAGAACAAAGGGAATAACAAGCCCTCCTTCAATAAGCCTATGAAGACTACAACCTTCAAGAAGAAGAAGATGATAAACAAAGCAGATCCGAGCTGCTTTACTCGTGGAGAGGCTGGCCACTTTTCTAAGGACTGTCCGGAGAGGGCGGACCGCAAGAAAAGGCGAGGCAAGTCAACACGGTGACCGCTAGCAATGCTGATGGGTACGGTAATCTCTTTACTTGTTCTTTCGGTATTTCAATCTCCATGTTGGTGGATTGATACAGGTGCTAATGTTCATGTGTGTGCTGAAATATCCATGTTCACTTCTTACCGGGTCGCCCGGGATTCTTCCGTCTTGATGGGGAATGGGTCACATGCTTCGTTCGTGGTGTTGGCACGGTAGATCCGAAGTTCACTTCGGGAAGATCGTGCAGTCGAGGAACGTGCGGCATGTCCCTACTATGAACAAGAATCTCGTTAGCGGCTCCCTTCTATGCGAGAGATGGATTTAAGGTTGTTTTAGAGTCAAATAAAGTAGTTGTTTCCAAGTTTGGACAATTTATTGGTAAAGGCTATGAGTGCGGAGGCTTGTTCCGCTTTTCGCTTTCTGATTTCAGCAATAAGTCTGTGAACCATATTTGTGGCAATGTTAGTGATGATACCAGTGTTTGGCATTATCGTTTATGTCACATTAATTTTGGTTTAATGTCTCGGCTATCCAGTTTAAGTTTAATTCCGAATTTCACCATTGCCAAAGGTTCTAAGTGCCATAGTTGTGTGCAATCAAAGCAACCTCGGAAGCCTCACAAGGCGGCCGAGGAGAGAAACTTGGCACCTCTAGAACTCATACATTCCGATCTATGCGAGATGAATGGTGTGTTGACAAAAGGTGGAAAGAGATATTTCATGACATTGATTGATGATGCGACTAGATTTTGCTATGTTTATTTGTTGCGAACTAAAGATGAAGCTTTAGACTACTTTAAAATTTATAAGGCCGAAGTTGAAAATCAACTAGAGAGAAAGATCAAGCGTCTTAGGTCGGATCGTGGTGGCGAGTATTTTCCTAAAATCTTTGATGAATTCTGTGAGGAACATGGTATTATTCATGAGAGGACGCCTCCCTATTCGCCCCAATCAAACGGGGTTGCCGAGAGGAAAAACCGCAAGCCGACCGACTTGGTGAATTCCATGTTAGCCACTGCTGGTTTATCAAAGGCATGGTGGGGGGAGGCTTTGTTGACTTCATGTCATGTCCCGAATAGAGTTCCTAACAAGAATAAAGATAGAACCCCTTACGAGGAGTGGTCCGGGAGAAAACCATCACTTTCGTATTTGCGCACATGGGGATGTTTGGCGAAAGTCAATATTCTAATTACTAAGAAGCGCAAACTCGGACCAAAGACGAGTGGATTGTATCTTTCTAGGTTATGCTCCGCGGAGTGTAGGCTATAGATTTTTAGTAGTTCAATCGAAGTACCGATATGCATGTTGATACTATTATGGAATCTCGTGATGCAACATTCTTTGAGAATATGTTTCCTATGAAAGATATGCATAGCATTGCTAGAATTTCTACCGAGATAGTTCCTGAATCTAGTACATCTAATGAGTATTTTGAACAATCACATGAGATTGTTATTGAGAAGGATGACAATGAAGCTCCTAAACGGAGCAAGAGACGGAGGATTGAAAAATCCTTTGGTGATGATTTCATTGTGTACCTTGTGGATGATACTCCCACGTCCATTGCGAGAGGCATATGCATCTCCGGATGCGGATGACTCGGAAAGAAGCTGTCCATAATGAGATGGACTCGATTCTTTCTAATGGAACTTGGGAGTTGTCAGAACGACCCCACGGATGCAAGCCTGTAGGCTGCAAATGGGTGTTCAAGAAGAAGCTAAGACCTGATGGTACTATTGAAAAGTACAAGGCGCGGCTTGTAGCGAAAGGCTACACACGAGAGAGAAGGCGAAGATTACTTCGACACCTATTCACCTGTCGCTAGACTTACCACCATTCGAGTACTATTATCCATGGCTGCCTCCTATGGTCTTATCGTTCATCAAATGGACGTAAAGACAGCTTTCCTTAATGGAGAGTTGGAAGAGGAAATCTATATGGATCAGCCTGATGGGTTTGTAGTAAAAGGTGCGAGAGAGAAAGGTGTGCAAGTTGCTGAAATCTTTATATGGCACTGAAACAAGCACCTAAGCAATGGCATGAAAAGTTTGACGAACTTTGACTTCCGTAGGCTTTGTTGTCAATGAGGCTGACAAGTGCGTTTACTATCGCCATGGTGGGGGCGAAGGTGTTATACTATGTTTGTATGTGGATGATATTCTGATCTTTGGTACAAACATGAAAGTAATACACGAGGTCAAGTCTTTCTTGTCAAAGAGCTTTGATATGAAAGATGCGGGAGAAGCCGATGTGATTCTGAACATCAAGCTGATTAAGAACGAGAGTGGGATTACTCTAACGCAATCCCATTATGTTGAGAAGATCTTGAGCCGGTTCGGCTATATTGATAGCAAGCCTTCTTCAACACCTTATGATCCCGAGTGTGACACTACGCAAGAACCGGAGGATTGCCATAGATCAATTGAGATATTCTCGGATCGTTGGCTCACTCATGTACTTAGCGAGCGCGACTAGACCCGACATCTCTTTTGCTTGTTAGCAAGTTGAGTAGGTTCATGTCAAACCCGAGTACTGATCATTGGTATGCACTTGATAGGGTCATGCGCTACCTATGTGGTACAATGAGTTATGAGATTCACTATTCAGGGCACCCAGCTGTGCTTGAAGGATATAGTGATTCGAATTGGATTTCAGATGTAGCTGATTTGTACGCTACAAGTGGGTATGTATTTACCTTTGGATGTGGCGCAGTGTCATGGAGATCTTGCAAACAAACCATATTGACGAGGTCAACTATAGAAGCAGAACTTCTCGCTTTAGACACAACCACTGTTGAATCAGAATGGTTGCGTAAGCTCTTGATGGACTTGCCTGTGGTCGAAAAACCTGTTCCGGCAATCCTTTTGAATTGTGACAATCAAACTGTAATTGTCAAAGTGAACAATTCTAAGGATAACGCGAAGTCATCAAGACACGTCAAGAGACGTTTGAAGTCTGTCAGGAAATTGCGAAACTCCGGAGTAATAAGCTGTTACATATATTCAAACGAGACAAAAACACAGCAGATCCCTTTACAAAGGGACTATCACGTAATGTGATAGAAAGTGCATCGAGGAGATGGGTTTGAGACCCGTTGATGTTACACCATAGTGGTAACCCAACCTTTGTGATCGGAGATCCCGTGAATTAGGACACGGGAAGAACAAACTAGTAGTTTAATTGAGGAGAGTATTCGTAACCCTCTCTATGTGAAGATGCACAACTCTCAATTGCTCTGTAAGGCGGGTTGGCAACAAGCCTTAATGTGTTTATGTTGGCTATTTTAGCAAAGGTGCTTTGTCCTACGGAGCATTCTTGAAATAACACACCTATATGAGTCCGATTGTTAAACGTCGCAATCTATGAGATTTGGGTGATCTCTAGTAAACTCATGAAGAGACCACGAAGTATGACGCATATGCTTCACCCGCGGGGTAGGCTACTGGCAGCCATGTACTGGTCATGACTTTGAGTGAAACCCTGTTCACGCAAAACTTGCAATTCAAGGCTTAGTCCATTGTTCAAGTGTGAATGGATGTAGCTTAAGGTTCTAGGCGGAAGTTCAACTTAACGAGTCTCCGCTCAAACACTTGGTATATAAACAAGCAGCGAGTATTGGTAAATCTCTAAATGGGGATTTGAGATCCGGTGGGGGATTGTTGAAATATTGGGCCCACTTTTAGTGGCCCAAATTAGATTTCAGTTTTTCCTATAAATCTCAAAGCCCACATAGTGGCAGCCATGTGAGTTTGAGCCCAAGTTGGTGGCAGCTCACTAGGGAGTGGCAAGAGGTGGGAAGTTTAGTCCCACATGGAAAGTTGGGAGGAAGTTAGACCACCTTATAAGGTGGGTTGTTTCACCACTAGTAAGTGAGTGAGAATAGGAGTGCTACACGCGCGCGCTCCTCCTCCTCCTCGCTCGTCTCGACTCGACTCGACTCGACTCGACTCGACACGTCACGACGCGCGCGCCGCGCTCGTGTTGAGTGGATTGAGCCTCGAGCCGAGACTTTTCTTACTTTTCGCCCACGTTGCCTAGGGTTTCCCGAGCCTATATAATCTCTTGCCCGGCTACCGCAGAAATAAAATCTAATACACGAGTTAGGGTTTCCACCTCTCTCTGCTTGCGCCGCCACCGTAGCCTACTCCATCCCGCGCGCCGACGTGCATCGGCGAACGGGAGAGCAGGTCTCCGGAACCGCTCGTCCTTGCGATCCTGTACGGGAGAGGGCGAATTAGGTTTTTGGGAAGCGCTCTGCGCGACTGCTCAAGCTCTTCATCACGGGTCGCCTTCCGTCCAAGTCGGGCGGTGCGCTCTACCGTCGTCTTCAACGCCGTCTACTTCGACCCATCGTCCCCGTCGTCAACAACGTTACTGCTGTGACATCGTCTGCTACACCTCCACCGCCACCTCCACCAGATCGGTACGTGCGACATATCTCGATCTGTTTAGCAATGGATGTTGTACCGTTTGCTCTGCTACTGTTCATGTTGATCACTGCATCTAGTATGTTCGAGTTTCACATGTTAGTAGTTACTTTCGTCATGCTTTATATTCTGGAATTAATCATGGAAATTGTGCCTAATTATCCAACAGGATATTGGCGAAGATTCACGTGGCAGCTGCACCCGTCCAAAACACAAGATTCCAAGTACAGTACCGTGCTCTTGTACTTTTATTTTTTGCGAATTACCGTGCTCTTGTACTTTTATTTTTTGCGAATTACCGTGCTCTTGTAGTACGTGGAACTTTTTTCCATACAATAACTTCACCGTATAAAACTATGGGTATCAATTGGAAGGATCTCACTTAGTTAGCAGTCATAGTTAGGAGGACTTAGGAGTACTTAGTTACAGCAGTTAGCTAGCGATAGTTTATTCAGTCAGATTATGTAAGCAATGGTCGAGTCGACCTAGGTCCGGTCCTAGGGGTAGAAACCATGTTGTGATGTGCGTCGGCGCATGGTGGCGCGCGCGCGGACGGAGACTGATGGACCTGGCCAGCTGTTTCACTTGTTCTTCTAGCCCCGGTCGTCCTAGACTAGCTGCAAGGAGAAAGCCGTACGTCGACTTGGATTGGTGCTGCGTGTGGGGGAAACCTGGGAGCCCGGTTGGACGGACGCGATCGAGTAGTCCGGTGCGGCGGGCTGGTCAAGTCAGTCAGAGGGCTGCTGCTCGTCGCTCGTCGAGGGATTTTGTACGTGGGTTCCATGCTGATCGAGTCGTACACTACGCACAGGTAACAAACTGAGCTAGTTGCGACTAGGCACAATGTCAACCGGTACGTTACAACTTACAACCATGCTGATCGAGTCGTATACTGGCTACGATGCACAAGTACAGAGCTGCAGGCTGGACTCTCGAGTGATCTAGCGGCGGAAATTCCCGGCCGCACAGCACGCACGGTTGGACTCGAGCGGCGACCCAACGCGAACTAGTCCGGCGCGGCGGCCTCTTCATCCTCCAAGATGTTTGTGGTTCCCCACTTTTCCTGCCTCGTCCAAGGTGACAAAACTCGCATGGGACTGATACCATGCATACAACAAACATACCTACGTCTTGTCCGCTCCATGTAATTGACACAAAATTCATTGGACGCTGCTGGTATTCACTGATTATGTTCTCCTACCTCCGTTCGCATTTAATCGACGAGAAGTGGCCTCTCAACGTGGTGCTCACGTTGATTACATCCCAAAAAACGGAGCTACTACCTCCCTCTAAAATTAGATGTTTCATTTTCATTTAGATACCAATGTATATAGATGCATTTTTGTTACAAATACATCAATATCTAGAAAAGGTTGAGACACCTATTTTTAAACGGAGTGAGTACTATACTACTACTATAGTACGCTTCTACGAAATGAACTTTTTTTGTGTGTTTGATGGAACTTCTCATATTTAAGTGAATGGCGTATACAAGGTTATCTTCAGAAAATTCAAACTATGGAATGATCATTTTAGCAAGGTCTAGACCATAATCCCTTGGGACTCTCTTTGATTCGCATGATTCTCAAAACACGTCATTTGGGTGCAACGTCCTCTAGCTGGCATCCTAATGAATTGGAAAACTGCAAGACTTTGGCTCAAAGGAGTAGTTGGCACTGCAAAGAAAAAGATGTAAATTTTAGCAAGAGATTTAAGTGGTTGAAAATTTACCTCTAAAAGATAGTGAAAGTTATTCCTAGGAGACAGGACCGGGAGGCTGTGGAGCTGACCATTGACAGACTGCGCACGCTCCACACTTACTCCAGGATGCAGACATAGCATTCTTCGCTGTCTTTATCTTATCTTCTATGTATCTGGACTATGCTTGTGTCCGTGTGTTTGTGTTCTCCAAATGTTGGGGCATTTGGATGTGGTTGTTTGTGAGCTGTTACCTTCGTGATATCGGTGTGAGTTGTATCTCGAACCTTCGGTTGTATGGTGTTGCTTTATTAATTTAAAGCCGGGCTCTGCTCGAGCCTTCAGTCTAAAAAGAAAGTTATTCCTAGGATTTTATTAAAAAGAAACTCAAATCGGTAAATCGAAAGAATAACATATGGATAATTTATACAGGACCAAGTCATTCAGAACTCTTTTGAAAATACTTCAATCAAATGAGCTTGTGAATAACAAGCATTCATATCATGTCAAAAAAGAACAATATAGTACATATGATGCGATTCTCGATGTTGATTTTATAGATTGTGGAAAAAACATGGTTGTCATTCAGCTTAACTGCTTAAGGTCAACCTAAAGCTTGTGGGATACACAAAAGGGACATAAGCATAATTACATATCTATACTCTCTCTTGCATGTTCCATACTTTCGCTAGACACATGGGCCTTGGCTTTTAGCAAATGTAACCTTACACCCCCTCTGCCCTGGAATATAAGACATATATATTTAATCAAAACTTAAAGATCACTAAGTTTGACCAAATATATGCATGCAATATCAACAACTACAGTATTGAATAAATACATTATGAAGATATATCTTATAGAAAATATAATAATATTATTATGGATCTCCATATTTTTGTATATATACCATGTCGAACTTAGAAAGCACTCCGCTCTGACTAAATTTATACATTATATTTTTCTTGGTGGAGGGAGTACATTGTAATCTTTTCCACAAGTTAATTGTACCCTATATCAACTTGTTCATATACGATGATGCTCTACCAGTACTTAGACCTCTCATAGATCGTGCAATGCAGCCTAAGGATGGAGATGGTGTGACAAAACAATTAGCCGTAATATGATAATGTATTGTACCATCTTCTCGTTTGGCACCCATCATTTCATTTCATTTAGCAGAATTGAAATGAAATTGATGATATCATCTTATTTGGCAAGTGCCGGTACGAATTAAGGTTAGGCATGGCATGGAATCCATATAATTGTAATACCAGTTCTGTGTCATCCAGACAAGTTGATTCTCACAATCGCAGATGAATTCTTTGATTCCAACCACACATGATGAGAGCCAAACGAGCTCTTAGGTCTTTTATAGTACAATTATCATAAAATTAACCTTGTGATATTATGCATTAGAGAGGTAATGCATGATACGGTTATGTGATGCGCAGTGGCGGCGGCCGGAGCGGCAATCTGACGACGAGCTTGATGGCGCCCAGCGACGCGGGAAGGAGGACGGCTGATTCGAGAGGTCTGAAAGGGGGTCGTCGGAGGGAGCTGAACTGTTGAGGCGGAGGTGGCCGGTGCCGGCGGGCGCGCTCGTTCTTTCCCGCCTCAGTGCTTTGCCTTGCGCTCGCGTGAGGACTGAGGAGGAAGGGTTGACTCGGGAGTCGAGACAGACCCGGGCCTTACGTTGCTGTCCGTTGGATGCAGATGGAGGGTGGATTGGAGGCCTCAAGGCGCTGCGTGCCTTGCTTTAAGCGAGGCACCGGATCTCAGTCCGCGTGCGACTGGGGAAACCCTGGGAGCTCCGTTGGACGGACGCGAGCGAGTCCGGCGCGGCGGGCTCGTCAAGTCAGAGGGCTGCTAGCTGCTCGTCGGGGCGTACGTCGACGCAAGTCCAAGCTAGGAAAGATACGGAGACGTCCGAGTCGTACACACAGATACTACTTCCGTCCCAAGGAATAAGGCGCATGCGTATTTCAAGATGAACTTTGACCATAAAAATTGAGCAACAAAATCTTGATTATATTATGTAATTAGTATCGTTGGATTCGTATTGAAAAACACTTTCTAATGATGTTAATTTTATACAAACAATCTTTATATATTTAAAGTAATACTTAATCAAACAAAAAGCACGTAAATCAAGAACGTCTTATTCCTTGAATCGGAGGTAGTAGCAAAGATAGGTGCGCACGTCCATCGCAGCCTACGTGAAGGTGAGCGAGTCCGGCGGGCGGGGCCTCACGGTTAGGACTAGATCGGCGACCGCCGACGGGCTACGTACCCAGCAAGAACTAGTCCGGCGCGGCGGACTCGTCATCATTAGGCTAGCCATAGTGCTAGTATCATAGCTAGTATCATGCATCCTAGCCCCACCAAAATGCTGATGTGGCAGGTAATTATGGATGAGAGAGAAGATTAGAGTATCGTAGGTAGATCATCGTATCATAGCGCACATCACGAAAAAAGTTAGTATCAAATAAATCTTGTACACAAATTTGTATTGGGATTCTACAAATCAATTAATATAGCAAAACTATGATACTAGTCTATGATACTATGCATTATAGATCTAGTATCATAGAAAAGTATCATATACATGATACTACTATATGATACTACCCACTATGGCCAGCCTTAGTATTTTTTAGGAAGCGCACGGCTCGCCGAGTTTGAATTAATGGACACACACAGTTGAATCGGTTATCTCGAGACTCTGACAGACGTTGGAAAACGTAGATAAATGTGTCGGTCAGGACTCAAGGATATGACTCTGGACGTATCTGGCTGGCAACGATTGCGTCCCAAAACTCCGGCCGTGCACGGAATGCAGCTAGCCTAGCCGGCCATCACGGCCTATATGAACCAGGGCGCCGTGTGCGTCACGTCGACCGCGCCGTAACATAGGTGATCACGTAACCGGCCCACCGTACCCTCGCTGAAGCTCGAGATGCGCAACGAACGTGGTCTGGTCGGGTTGTGGTGGACGTTACTGCTTATTAGGTTCCGTACGTGTTTAGCATCGATCCGCCAGAAAAACAGGCGTGTGCGACGGAACGTCATCACTGCCAGCACTACATACTCACGGCCCAACGTACGTAGGTCCTGACCTGCTGCTGTGCACGCAAGTGACGCGGCCGCGAACTATCTATTTTACCCTCTGTAGCATTTCTCTTCGACCTCCGTACAGTTAGAGACACGGACACTGCAGGACATTCATACAGCAAGATTAAATTTACATGAATCTGCGGTATTCTTTTTGGGCGGAAGGAGAACATGTATTCCTCTTGGAGGGATCCGCTTACGAATTATTTTAGTTATTTAAACAAAAGCTGAAAGTTTTGCGCTATCCAATTGATTAACGAAGAGAACCAACCTGAGATTGGGTGCTTAGGAGGGATGGCTGTACCCTCAGCTCACCTGAATTCAAACCACAAGTTTGACATGTGCGTGTCTCGTAAAGTCAGAGCTTTTGTCGATTGACTCGTGGGACTCTACTGAATTCCAGCATGGGTGTGGTAGATTGCCGACGTGAAGCCGGACCTCTATAAGTGCTCTACATGGCCGGATCAAAGCTATTCTAAAAACTAGATCCATTGGAGTGGGAAGTACTCAAGATGTAGAAGAGGACTCAAGCAGGTTTGGCCCTCTTTCTCTGATGTGTTCTTAGAACCCACTACCCTCCCTCCTAAAAGACCATGTGACCATCGGATTCACCTCACGATAGTCAACCAGTGAATCAAAGGCCTTATAGGTATTCACACCACCGGATGAAATTGAAGCCATAATCAAGGAGTTACTCTAGAATGGTAGCGCATATCGAAGAGTTGGACACTTCCTGCCACTATAGAAAAAAGCTGTTGATGAATCAATTTCTGTAGGTGGGTTGTTGTTTTTACTTTTTGATTCTTGCTTTAATCCAGTCGCAGTGCCTATGAAGAATAGTGAATGTAGACCGGATATGAATAGGACTCTTTAGGCATAGTGGCTTTCTTGAGGCCTGTCTTCTTCAAAACTAGAAATTCGTTTTTTTCAAAAGAAACAGGGCTATAGCCTTTAGAAGGCTAATTGATATTTACTTTTTATAGTTCCAGTTGCTTACGAAGATCCAAGTCCAGCTACTCACGAAGAAGGGCAAACAGACTACACCATTCCCATCCCTGCAAGCGAGGTGTCTATGGTGACTTCGTCACTTTCAAGATTCAATCCGCCGACTAAGTCATTTAAAGGTGCTCATAAAAGTAGAGTGTGCGTGTGTGCGTTCATAGGAGTGAGTGTATACACGTTGTATGTGCGCGTCTACGTTTATACTATGTTTCTAAAAAAAATTAAGGAACAAGAGCACAACACTAAAACAACGGCCCACCCTACCGGCATCAAATAAGCTCATGCGAATACGCGCCGGCAAAAAAAACAAAGATTAGCCTCATGCTTAATCTCCTCCTAGGAATAGGATTGCCGAGGGTTGCACGTGCTTTCTTTTGAAGACCAGAGCACTACGCTCATTTAAAATTTCCCACGAAGCGAGGAGCTTCACATAAGCTGAGCCTTTGCGCTTCATCATGATGTGCCACCAAGAGAAAATAGATTGCCCCCGCCAAGCCTCAAGGTCGACGAAATGGAGCCCGAGCCAATCCTTGATTAGGCCCCAAAGTCTCATGGGTATCTGCAATGAACAAACAGGTGGTGATCTCAAAAAGAAGAAAAAAGAAAAAAAGAAAAAAGAGGTGATCCACCGATGCATGTACACGTTTGCAAAGCGGGTAAACCGCACAATTCGGTCATGCCCTCTTATAGAGACAGATGGGGGTTCAAATCCTATCCAAGCGAAAAACTTGATTTTGGGATGATCTCAAATCTTCCAAACCGAGGAGCTTATAAGCGAGCATGTTGAGCCCATGAAATATTGTTTTGTATGTGGATTTAGCATTCGGTTAGGTTCCAAGCCATATTCGTCCACCACACAGTCTTGAAGATTGACATGCCGAAGTTGGATCCGAAGTGCGCGGATGTTGTCCATTGAAAAGTCCACTTTTATGTTGGAGATTCATCCTTCATTATTTAGAGCTAGCTTGACATTCCATTTTTTTCATTGTAGAGATCTTGTAGATAAGGGAGCAATATCTTTAGGCTTTTTACCATCTAGCCATGGCGGCTCTCAAAAGTGAGTTTTCTCTCTGCTCCCCTACGAAATTGTAGCGGTGCCATAAAAAGAGCTCACTTTTACCCCTACTGTCAGTATCATTGCGAGGGTTGTTTCCAGGCCAATCCAAATCTTTTGAGCTCGTGTTTTCAATTCAGAAGTCCGACGCCACATCTTTTATGTTCTATCTTCTGTCAAAGAACCGAAATATACTTGTTACTCGTAGGAAAGGGGAATGGACAAACAAGCACGCGGTGCAAATTGACCACCATTTTTGCTGCAGTCCTTAGCTGACTATTCCGAGAAGAAAAGTGACTATGCTCAAGAAACGGCATGACTGGTATGCTTCTCTGCAAAACAGGCTTGGAAGGCAATTTACCCAAGCACTTGATCGGTGATGGTGCAAAGATATACAGAACCTTGGGTTAGAGCCATAAAAGAAGTGCACAGCATGGCACAAGGTTCAACAATAATCACACACCATGTACAACATGACAGCCCTATTCCTAGAAAAATGGGTTTCAAAAGTATATCTAACCAAATGGCCTGTTACATTGGAGCCAGAAATAGACAAAACCGGAGTTATATTTTACACCACAACACATGGCTGCATTTCTAGTACAGGGAGCAAAGACCATCCCAGCTGTGACACATCATGATGGGTTTGAATCAAGATTGCGCTTCAATTCTGAACTTGATCGGTGCTCTCGGGTGGTCTGTGGTAGAACAAATCCTACTATCTTGATCCATCAAAACTTTTTTCATGGTGCTTACGTGCCAAGATATGTTAAGGCACTCAATATAGTGCAAACATGACAATCCAATAGCAACCGTGTCATGATGATATTGGCTCGTAGGGGAAGGATAGCCACGGGTGTTTCAATGCTTCTAAGGCGCTTGGACGCTTTTTTGGATTTACCTCGAGAAGGTATGCAACAAACTCAATGAAACCTTGATCAGCCATGGGCAAGCGGTGCCGCAATGATGTCTTCTTCGGAATCAAGTACTCTAGCCTGCTACTTTCCTGAAGTGTAACAAGATGCAACTTAACTTAGAAATGATAGTTTTAAGGAGGAACCTGAACCAGGATTGTCTGAGTAAAAAAAGAAACATAACTGACGAGTTCAAACCTGATTCCTTTCATACAGCATGTGATTCTTTGTGAAGTATTTGTAAGTATCACGCCCCTGTGCAAGCATAGCTTGTTCTATGGAACCAATGATGCCCATCACACGTGCAAGTAATGTCGCAGGAGAATCGTTTTGAAAAAGAACCTGAAGAGCACAGATCAATAGAAAGTTTAGCTGACATATTCTACAGGTTTAACGAGCGGAAATGTTAAATCTATTTTACTATTGACAACCAATCATATAGCACAGAAGAGTGAAAATATACTCCCTTCGACCCTAAATGCTTTTTGTTATATGAGTACTGTTCTATACTCCCTCAGACTCTCAGTACAGACCAAATGCATTTTGTTAGAGAACATTAGACCAACAGGTATTAAATGCAGTATTTTATTTACTGTGGTAAAGACAACAGACAGAGGGAACAACAAAGAAATATGTAGCCAAAGAAAAAATCCAGTTATTTATTTAACTGTGTGGGCTATCTTTCGACTATATGTTGCTAGAAGATTGTTACAGAAACACAAAATCACAGATAAGAACTGTACTCATTGGGGCGAGATAACCACTTACATTTCCAGTGCAAAGTTCTGCTAGAATACATCCAAGTGACCATACATCTATCTTTTTGTCATAAGGTAGGCCCAGTATAACCTCAGGTGCACGGTAAGATCGCGATTGAACGTACGAGCATAGATGATCAGTCTCAAAACAGCTACTGCCAAGGTCAATGACCTTTATTTCACATCTACTATAGCTCTTTACCAATATGTTCTCTGGCTTCAAATCGCAATGAATAAGACCAAGTCCATGCAGAAACTGCAGCGACTCCAGACACTGAATAGCTATTGACTGCAAAAAGGGTCCATCAACGAAATAGATCAATAACTGACATGAAAAGTTGATTCATGTCAAATTACTTTGTGAAAACATTGAATCAGCATCAATGAATGCCACAGCTTAATGACATTGATACCTGCAATCTTGGCATCGTAAAGTAAACCTCGCCTCCTGATTCTCTATTGAACTTTTGAAACTCATACAAATTTGCCTTTAGAAGTTCACAAACTATCAACAAATGTTCCTGCAAAAAAATAGTTCGACTAAGTTCTACAGAAAACATAACTGATTTTTTAATAGGACGCACCGACCTAAATTTGCCAAAGCCATAATTTAAAATGGCTAAGAAAGCAACCCAATGGTTCTAATGACTTGAAGAAGAATCTCAAAGCAATTTTTTAGGTCAGATAAACTGAACTCCTAAACCTTCACACTACAAACAAATATCCTCCAATCATGTTTGAATTAAGTTCTACACCAAAACATGCTAGATTTTATCACAAGATGTAAAGGGCTTAGATCATTTGGCAAACGCCAATGATTGTAAAAAATCAACAAAAACAGTCATTATACTGGATCAAATTGTACAAGAATGTTCAACCCAGCCTTTATGCGTCGAAACTATGAAATGTTAGTCTACATAAAAATCAATGGCAAGATAACTGGAGGCGATAGGTTTATAAGAAAAAGGGGGGAATTGTAGAGCAAATGTATCAAAAATTAACATTAAAAGCATATCAACAGGCATATTCGGTGCCATAATATGTTTAAAGAAATCCTCAATTTAACAGTTACAGAAAGTACACCATATGTATAGAAACATGAAGATCTCAAATGCATCAATAATGCAATGTAAATATCCGCAGCTTCAGTAAACTTCATTTAAAGAAAATGCTTTAGTAAAATAAATGAGATCCTAAAGGTCAACCCTACAATAGAAAAGGTGACGAACTCTATGTTCCATGGGAACTAAATAATACCAAAAAGGGATTGAGAGAAGATAAAGCTCATATTTACCCGATAGTAGAAGTAATCATATAGACGAAGAAGGTGGTACTTGTCAGCAGGGTCATGCTTGTTAACATATTTCAGAAGCTTAATCTCATCAAGGCTCTGGTCGAAAAAATCTTTGTTATTCTTAATGATTTTAACACACACATCCATTCCAGTGTGTAAATCATGTGCCTGGATAGCCTTGCTGAATGCTGCTGATCCCAAATACTCCGTGACATGGTAACGACCAGCGATAACAGAATTGAGAACAACATGGAAATTTTTGTCTTCTTCAAAACCAGTTCTGTTACAATATTTACAGGAGATGATGTCAGAATAAAGGCACTTCGGAGAAATAAATGAACAATATGCCACTATAAACGTAAACGTCAAGGACCAGTAGATAAATAGGGCTCACCATTTCCCTTTAAGCTTTAACCAATATCAGGAATAAAAAGAAGTAATCAAGGACTACAAAAGGTACCTGTTTTTCCTATGTACAATCTTCAGATTGAAAGTTTCAAATTCTTCCTCCTGGGCCTTTATCTGCCTTACTTGTTCTTGCAATGCTGCTGCTTCCTCATCATCTAGCGTGGTTCCAGTCTCCTCTTCTTGTGCATCATCTAGTTTGTGATGGCGAGCATTCATTGTCTCCTCCACTTCATCGTAAGCATTATTCAAAGCAGACGATGCACTTGAATTTCTTGATCTAATAACATCAGAAGTCATTTCATCTCGAGAGCTCCTTATGGAAGACACACTGTTCTTTTTCTTCCATGTGGCTAGTGTATCATCTGATACTGTGCCATTTTGACAGTCATCGGGATCATTAATTGAATACGAATCATCCTTCTTTGACCATGAAGACTTAGCATCTGATTCAGCAATTTTTCCAGAATGCAATGGCGGTGGAAAAGAAAATCCACCATCAGCATAAGCTGCTCCTGGTGGCATATTGCCCTTTTGGATATCATAGTTCATTTGGTCCTGTCTTGTTCCATTCGCATTAACCCTTTTCTTTTCGGTTTCTTGCTGAGAGTGTCTCTTTCCACTAACACTCAGATTACTTTCATTGAAGTACTCTATGTCTCCTTCACTGCTTCCTCCAATCAAACTTTCACGCACCTCGCTTCCAATGTCAGCGGCATCACTGCTTATACCAACACCAATTGACCTTACTGAACCATGCTGGTCATCCTCAACAAAAGGATCATCAGGATGAGGTCGTTCAGAATCATTAAGGAACTTCCCATTGCCTAACATGCCAAGTTCACTATTCTGTGAAACAAAACCCTGCCAGACTGGTTCAGAATGCATCAAATTTAGTTCTTCTGAATCCAAAAGTTGACCATCATACTGAGCTATCATATCATTATCAGGAATTCCATGTCCTCTTGGCCCCTCCGAAGTACCTATCTGTCCAATGTTCTTCCCATGAAAGTATTGCTCACCAGATATGTAGGAATCCTCTTCAACAAATGATTGGTCATCGTCATCATCTTTTGTAGGACGATCATGTCTGTCAGGGCCACTAGTGTGACCAGTTGCCTTCTCATTGTCACTAGGATAGTCAATCTCATGTGCAAGAAACCAGGTTTCATCCTCAATTGGTTGTCGGGTGTAGCCAACATCGTCATCGTCATCATACTCATCAGAGTCCCAATACTCATTTGGATATCCAAGCAAATCATCACCAATTGAATCAAAAACCATGTCAGGAGTATCCTCTGCAATACCTTGACTGACAGATAACCAACTACTACCGACTGTGCGTCTTCCACCTGTATGTGTTAACACATATGTCAAACCTTAAGTACCGAATGATTAGCCAAAGCTCAGGTAAGCGAGAACATAAACAATATTTCATTATTGCAAATTTGCATATCCGTATTATCAAAGATGAAATTCACATACAGCTGAGTTCTTAATTTTAAAAACCTAGCATAAGATGTACAAGCAAATGTGAAATGGCTGCTAAATATCCCTTTACAAAAACCGCAAATTTAGAATGACATGTGAGAACGTCGCCAGAATAATCTACAAGAGCACATACTGTAAAAGACAAGTGTCCTTTAAAAACTTGGACTAGAGCCCATGTATTCAATTTTTTTAATCACGCAACAAACAAATTATTGGGTTATCTATCGAAGTATCTAACATTGCAGTTCCCTGAGGCAAGCATGAGGTACACAAATGGCAGGTTATGTAGATAGAAACAGAATAAGTTTCCTTGATAATTAGTTGTAAGACGAACAAGTAAAGAATCAAACAGGATGATGGCGTTGCTTGAGAGTAAGGTACTCTTAGCTTTCAGCTTGTGTTGCAATTATAAGACGATAACGTTGCCATGTCACTGTTAAACTAGTAAGCAACATACCTGTTGATGTTATGTCCTGGCCAATGGGAACATTAAGATAAGAGCCAATCATAAAGACATGGTCAGTACTAGGGTCGTTGGTTCCAGATCCATGATGATCAATCTTTTCCTCCCAGTTCATGTTAACAAGCTTATCCTCAGACTTGAGCCGCACAGGAGGCAGCCTGGGGAACTCCTCGCGCTGGCTATTCCCCATAAGCTGCAGATCGAAGCAACGGTCAGCAACGTGATCTACCTGCCTCGTTGCTGCTTTTCCAGAACCATCGGAACTGACGCTCTTCTTCTTCGTGTCTTTCCTCTCATTTCCATCATGGTGCGTACTGTGGTAGCTAGAAGAGGGGATTTCTGTAGGAAATGGAAGCACCGTCTTAACTGCGTACCCATTCAAGGGCTCCTCCTTTTCTGGAACCGGATTCTTATCACTCGAGTGGCCTGGCTCATTGACTTCACTTCTCCCTGCAGCATCAACCTTCCCCTTCCCTCTTCCAAAAGAGACCTTTTGCTCCAGCACCGGACCGGGCTGCTCGGTTCCAACACCACGATCCCTCTTCTCAGGCAACACCGCGCCACGGCGATGCCTTGGCACCTCCTCGGACACCAGAAGCTCCGCCAGTTGCTCCGCGGTGCTGTTGGCGATGCTGAAGTTCCACGGGTACAGATCCCCTGTGTTGCTCTCCAGAGGCAGGCCAATCCCCACCCCCTTCTTGCCCTCGGACCCATTAGGCAGGCCTCCGACATCAATCTCCTTCACAATGAACTCCCTCGACGAATCTGCGCTTCTCACTGATGCAGCACCTCTCGGCCCCGCAGCGGAACCCACCTCGGAGTCCTCCTGCTCGTCGTCCCCCTTGGGCTCAGCCGCACGCCTCGGCCCGTTGGCGGTGAGCTCCCCGCGGAGCGCGGCCTCGGCCTTGGCGAACCGGTTCTTCTTGAGGAACTCCAGCACCAGATCGATGTTCTCCGCCATGTTTCCCTCCAATATCAAGCTGGCCCAGCGGCAGAGTGTGGCGAAATGCTTACCGGGGCCGCCGGGAAGCTAAAGGCCGCGCCTTTGGGAGCCTGGAGCCGGCCGAATCGGCCGAATCGAAGCTTGAAACCCTCGGGGGCTTGCGGGGCCACCCAATGCGGCGGCGCTGCCACCCGCAGATCGGCGCCGCTCCCCCGGAAACCTCGCGAATCGAGGCCGGAGCTGCGCTTCCGAAGCAGGAGCAAGAACCAATCCCTAGGGCGAAGAAGCGAAACCGCGGGAGGCGGCTCCGCGCAGAGAGTCTCGGGAGAGAGCAAGCGAGCACGAATCCGCGGAGGGGCGGCGACGCGGGAGTCGCGGAAACCCTAGCCGTCCCCTCAACCCCAGCCCGTCCGCCGCGAGAGGGGGAGGGAGGAGCGGCAAGGCAAGGGCAGGGGAGGATGGGAGGGAGCAAGGAGGGGAAGGGGGCAGTGGGCCCGGAGGTCAGCGCGGGCCGGCGCGCGGCAGATCGAGGGCCCGTGCGGATCCGGCGGCGGCGGCGGCGGGGCGGCGGCGGTGGAGGGGAGGCATTGGGGATCAGGGCGCGGCCGGCGTGGCTGGGGACAGCATATTCGGTCTCGGAGCAGTGGTGGTGTGGTAAGAAACGGAAAGATCGACGGAAAGAAAAGAAATGTTTTTTCTCTCCCCACTCTTCCCCTGATTTCGATTTTGATTTGTTTTTGCTTTCGTTTTCGGCGGTCTCGTGGTTTGCGCTCGTGAGAGGGATTTGTGGTGGGGGAGATTGGGTACGTTGCAATTGGGCGGCCGTTCAAAATTGGTCCCTCGCCGTCGCCGTGTGTGTGACCGTTTGGCCGGCGCCTTCATTGGTCTCGCACCGATTACCCTAGCCAAAAAGTATCCCAGGTATCTCGTTGTAAAGTGCACCTTCGATAGGGGCTTAAGATGTGCATCTTTGTTTTAAAAATTATGCGTCTTTATTAGGATTCCGCCTACAGCTCTATAGAAATGGAGACCTAAAAACGCTTATAAATTTAACCTTTGGGCAAAAGTACCATGTAGGGTGGATTCCATTCCATAGCAGCTAGGTAGATCATGGCCACTTCACTAAACAGCATGACCGAGAGTCCGAGACTTTTCTTTTCCAAGTAAATTACGCCACAAGGGCTGAGAGCAACTCTAGCCGACTCCCATCCGGCGGTACGGCATAACGCGTATGCATTTAACCGCATCGGGACGCCCTTTATTTCTTTCTCCGGTCGGTGCATCATCACTATCATCATCCAAAGAAATTGGAGCCCCACTGCGAGGAGGAGGAGACCCTTGGTCCCTCAACCTCCACTTATCACTATGCTCTAGAATTTTGGAGCAATGATGCAATGTGAAAAAATGGCTTGCTTTCATGTATTTGTATCTTGAAGATACAATTCAAAGAGATGAGATAGAGAGCATCACATTGAATGACATAGATTCCAGCTATGGGGGGAAATTACTCACATAGTCATCAATTGTTGCCAACGGCGGCGCCACCAGGGCATCGAGCCTGGTCGGCCGACCCGGCTCGCCACGGAGCAACGATCGAAGCCCAGCTAATAATACCTCGATCGGCCCGGTCAGGAAAGGAACAAAAGCATCGGGGTCAGGGTCGTTCTCCTTCATGCATGCGACACGCCCCGTTCGCTCGGGAAACAGCGAACCCAGCGCCTGGCCCCTATCCCTGATTCGTCCCCGTCCTCTCCCGTCGCCGACCGCTCGGCCGTCGCCACGCCGCGCCTCCTCTCCCGCCGCCCCGCCCCTCTCGCAGTCTCGCTACTCCTGGCCTCACGCAAATCGTAGTTCCCACCTCCACATAGCTACATAGGAATCTACGGGATGCTTCCACATGAGGAGGTGGTTTGTGATGGACCACCTCTTTTCGAACATGCCATATCCTCCAGAGAGTGATACGTCCAAAACGTATCTACATTTCCGAACACTTTTGCTGTTGTTTGCCCTCCATCTTGTGTGTTTTGAATACAACTAACGATGTTTTTAGCAGAATTGCTCTGGTGTCTCGTTTTTGTGCAGAAATCCAACTTTCAGGAAAATTCCCGGAAAATATAGAAAAACTCATATTTCACCTGAAGACTCACGGAGCCAGAAGACTAGACGGAGGGGGCCACGAGGGGCCCACAACTACCCTAGGCGCGGGCCAGGCCTTGGCCGCACCTAGGGTGGTCTGGCCGCCTTGGCCACCCCCTCGACCTCTCCTTCGCACTATAAGAAGCCCCTGACCTGAAAACCGAGGGGGGGTCGACGTTTTTCCAGAAAGAGTTCCGCTGCTCCGCCGCCACCAGAAACCCCAACCCGAGGACCAGAAACTCCGTTTTGGCACCTTGCCGAGACGGGGATTTGGAGGAGATCATCGCCATCACCATCACTGATGCCTCTCCATCAACCATCCATGATTCCCCATCCATGTGTAAGTAATTCCCCGTTGTAGGCTATAGGGGATGGTAGGGATTGGATGAGATTGGTCATGCAATAGCTATAAGATTGTTATGGGCATAGTGCCTACTATTCGTTGTTAGTATTTTTGACATTGTTGCAACTTTTTATTCTTATATAATGCTTGTCACTTTGGGCCCGAGTGCCACGATCTCACATCTGAACATGTTATTGATTCATGATGATAATTATTGTTTTTGATCATATCTGCAAGTTGTATACACACATTGTTGTAAGGAACCTGAGGCCTCAAAGTGACAATAATTGGGATAACCAGAGGGGATGACTATGATATGAGGATCACGTGTGTTCACGGAGTGTTAATGCTTTGCTCCGGTAGTCTATTAAAAGGAGTACCTTAATTACAAGTAGTTTCCCTAGAGGCCCCGCTGCAACGGGCTGGTAGGACAAAAGATGCCGTGCAAGTTTCTCATTGCGAGCACGCACGACTAAATAGGAACACATGCCTATGGTTATCTTATACTAGGATTCTTATATCATTATTACTTGCAATGCCTATGTGATACGTCTCAAACGTATCTATAATTTCTTATGTTCCATGCTAGTTTTATGACAATACTCACATGTTTTATATACACTTTACATCATTTTGATGCATTTTCCGGCACTAACCTATTAACAAGATGCCGAAGCGCCAGTTCCTGTTTTCTGCTGTTTTTGATTTCAGAAATCGTACACAGGAAATATTCTCGGAATTGAACGAAACAAAAGCCCACGGTCTTATTTTCCATGGAGCCTTCCAGAAGTCCGAAGAGGAGATGAAGAGGGGCGACGAGGCGGCCACACCCTAGGGGGGCGCGGCCCCACCCCTAGCCGCGCCGCCCTATGGGGTGGGCCCCTCGAGCGTCCCCCGACTCTGTTCTGTGTTGTTCTTCGCAAACAAACATCATTCTCCACACCATACGTTTAATCCTTTGTTTACAGCAAGCCGGTGAGATTGACAACATCACTGTTAAGTTGGGGCAAAGTATTGTGATTGTGTTGTGCAGGTTCCACGTTGGCGCCGGAATCCATGGTGTTGCGCCGCACTACACTCCTTCACCAACAACCTTCACGTGGCCTTCATCTCCTACTGGTTCGATAACCTTGGTTTCTTACTGAGGGAAACTTGTTGTTGTACGCATCACACCTTCCTCTTGGGGTTCCCAACGGACGTGTGCTTCACGCGTCATCAAGCTAATTTCTGGCGCCGTTGCCGGGGAACTGAAGAAAAAAGTTACACCACAGAGATTGCTAACTCCCACGGCAACAGCTAATTTCTGGCGCCGTTGCCGGGGAGATCAAGACACGCTGCAAGGGTAGTCTCTCACGCCCAATCTCTTTACTTTGTTTATTGTCTTGCTTTATTTTATTTCCTGTTTTGTTTGCTTTCTATATATCAAAAACACAAAAAAATTAGTTACTTGTTTTACTTTATTTAATTCAGTTTGCTTTACTTATTTTTATTACTGTTAAAATGAATACTCCTAAGAATATTAAGTTGTGTGATTTCACTAGCACCAATAATAATGATTTTATATCCACTCCTATTGCTCCACCTGCTACTACAGCAGAATTTTATGAAATTAAACCTGCTTTACTAAATATTGTTATGAGAGAGCAATTTTCTGGTATTAGTACTGATGATGCTACTGCCCATCTTAATAATTTTGTTGAACTTTGTGAAATGCAAAAGTATAAGGATGTAGATGGAGACATTATAAAATTGAAATTGTTTCCTTTCTCCTTAAGAGGAAGAGCTAAAGATTGGTTGCTATCTTTTCCTAAGAATAGCATTGATTCATGGACTAAATGAAAAGATGCTTTCATTGGTAGATATTATCCTCCTGCTAAAATTATATCTTTGAGAAGTAGCATTATGAATTTTAAGCAATTGGATAATGAACATGTTGCCCAAGCATGGGAAAGAATGAAATCTTTGGCAAAGAATTGCTCTACCCATGGACTAACTACTTGAATGATCATCCAAACCTTTTATGCAGGATTGAATTTTTCTTCAAGGAACCTATTGGATTCAGCTGCTGGAGGTACTTTTATGTCCATCACTTTGGGTGCTGCAACAAAGCTTCTTGATGATATGATGATCAACTACTCCGAATGGCACACTTGAAAGGACTCCTCAAGGTAAGAAGGTAAATTCTGTTGAAGAAACCTCTTCTTTGAGTGATAAGATTGATGTTATTATGTCTATGCTTGTTAATGGTAGATCTAATGTTGATCCTAATAATGTTCCTTTAGCTTCATTGGTTGCTCAAGAAGAACATGTTAATGTGAACTTCATTAAAAGTAATAATTTCAACAACAATGCTTATAGGAATAATTTTGGTAACAACAACTATAGGCCATATCCTCCTAATAATGGTAATGGTTATGGTAATTCTTACAACAATAGTAGGAGTGTACCCTCTGGTCTTGAAGTCATGCTTAAAGAATTTATTAGTACACAAACTGCTTTTAGCAAAACTGTTGAAGAAAAGCTTGGTAAAATTGATGTTCTTGCTTCTAAGGTTGATAGTCTTGCTGCTGATGTTGATCTTTTAAAATTGAAAGTTATGCCTAATGAAGATAAATATATTAAGTCATTTTCTACAGCAAACGCTATCCAAGTTCGAATTAATGGCAATATTAGAATGATGGCTGAATTGCATGCTAGGTGGGAAAGAGAAGAAAAACTTGCTAAAGAAAATAATGTAGCTAAAGTTTGGACTATTACCACCACTAGTAATGTTAATGCTTCACATGTTGCTAAACCTCCTACTATCAATGGTAAAATAATTGATGTTGGCAATGTTTCTACTTCTAATACAAAGCATGCAAAACTGCCTGAAACTGCTGGAACTGTTTGTAATAAAAGTGCTGAAATTTTTCAGAGTATTGGGGACATTGATCCCATTGCTTTAGATCATAATGGTTTTGATTTTGATAATTGTCATATCTCTGAAGTTATTAAGTTCTTGCAAAAACTTGGTAGAAGTCCTAATGCTAGTGCTATAAACTTGGCCTTTACAAAACATATTACAAATGCTCTCATTCAAGCTAGAGAAGAGAAATTAAAACTTGAAACTTCTATTCCTAGGAAGTTGGAAGATGGTTGGGAGCCCATCATTAAAATGAAGGTCAATGATTTTGATTGTAATGCTTTATGTGATCTTGGTGCAAGTATTTCTGTTATGCCTAAGAAACTCTATGATATGCTTGACTTGCCACCATTGAAATATTGTTATTTGGATGTTAATCTTGCTGATAATTCTATAAAGAAACCTTTGGGGAGGATTGATAATGTTCACATTACGGTTAACAATAACCTTGTCCCCGTTGATTTTGTTGTCTTGGATATTGAATGCAATGCATCTTGTCCTATTATTTTGGGAAGACCCTTTCTTCGAACTGTTGGTGCTATTATTGATATGAAAGAAGGAAATATTAAATATCAATTCCCTCTCAATAAAGGTATGGAACACTTCCCTAGAAAGAGAATGAAGTTACATTTTGATTCTATTATTAGAACAAATTATGATGTTTGAAAGAACATCTCTCATAATATGTTTTGTGTGTTTGATGTCAATGTATGTGATACACTAATGTTTGGTTATGTGGTACAGGGATTATATAGGTACATGTATGTATGTGTGATGGATGTGGTGAGTCATGTAAAAAAGAAGCTGTAATAGGATCACCAGGCCGGATATTCCGGGCCGGATATTTCCAAAATATCCGGCCCCCATTTTTCGGCTAAGGACTTGAGGATTTGTGGCTCAGTACCCCCTGGACATGGGCCGGATATTTGTCCGGACTTTTGCCCGGATTTGCCCCAGGGCCGGATAATCCGGGCCGGATATTTCCAAAATATCCCCCCCCCCCCCAAATCGACTAAGGACCTGAGGCAATGTGGCTCTGGACAGGGGCCGGACATTTGGCCGGATTTTCCCTCAGGCCGGTTTTTTGCTTGGGCCGGATTATCCAGCCCTAACTTAGGCCGGATTATCCGGCCCCCCGGAAGCTCCAACGGCTGGAAATTGGAAGGGGGTATTTATACCGCCCTTCTTCTACCTTGCTCCTTGCTCAATCATTGCACAAAAATCTGTCCAAGCTTCACCACCATTAGAGCCACCTCGAGAACACAAGATTTGCAAGATCTCCTTTCTCCCCCAACCAAAGCTCTTGATCTTTGGAGATTCGAAGGAGAAGATACCGATCTACATCCTCACCGAAGCGATTTACATTTCCCCCTCATTTGATTGAGGGCCCTCTTGCTAGAGTTCCTCTTTGGTTCCCTAGTTGATTGTTGTTGATGTGTTGTTGTTGATTGTTGTATTGTTACAGATTTGGGAGCCTCCAATTTGGTTGTGGATGTGTGCCCCAAGAACCTTGTAAAGGCCCGGTTTCCGCCTCGAGGAAATCCCTTAGTGGAAGTGGGTTAGGCCTTCGTGGCGTTGCCCATAGGAGATCTGAGTGAAGCCTTCGTGGCTGTTGGTTTGGCTTTCATAGCAACCACACTCCTCCAAACGTAGACGTACCTTCTTGCAAAGGAAGGGAACTACGGGAATCATCTCTGTGTCATCGCGTGCTCCACTCTCGGTTACCTCTATCCTATTCTATCTCCTATATATTGCGTAGCTATATCGTGCTTAGTTGCTAGACTTGTCATATGGGTAAATTCACTTAGTTGCATATCTAGAGAATTTAACTTTGTGTCAAACCTAAATTGAAAAAGAACTAAAAATTGGTTAGCACCTATTCACCCCCCCTCTAGGTGCGGCATACGATCCTTTCAATTGGTATCAGAGCCTCGGCTCTTATTTCGGGCTTAACCGCCTAAGAGTATGCCGGACGAGGAGCCTCCGGAAGGGGCCGCTAAGATGGTCTCCATGGATGACTTCAATTCGTTGAGGTCCTCCATGGAAGCTCAAATGGAAAGCATGAAAAATATGATTTCCGAGCTTTTGACTCCGGTCCCTCCCAAGGCTCCCATCTTAGAGGTAAAGGACACGGGTGCGTTAGAAGAGGGAGATGCTTCGGCATTACCCTCCTCTACCAAACCCGTGGAAGGTGATAACTTAAACACTATCAAATCTCCCATTGCATCTCCTAGGGGAACTAGTGGAGGTGAGAGCTACAATCGAGTACCTCCGCCTTTCCTATCTCCCGATATACCGGTTCCCCATCCTCATATAAACATTCGGGGCGACCCTCCTAAGTTTTCCATTAATGATTTTGATACTTGGCAATTTGAGTTTAGCTCTCATGTTCGCAGTGCCTCCAATGAACTTTGGAGAATCATCGTGGAAGGCTTCAAGCCTTACAACCCCGACAAGTTGACTAGAAGAGAAGCGGTTGATAGTCAACTTGTCAAGGAAGCTTGGGATGGTTTGGCCGCTAGTTGCATTGGAAGTGAGAGCATGAGGAGGAACAAGTATAATGCTCTTCGGAATAAAGCCGAAGGTTTCATGAGGCTACCGGATGAAGATCATGAACTCATGTATGGAAGACTTCTCACCGTTGTCGATTCTTTCGGAATGTTGGTGCCACCCACATCAATGACTCTTGGATCAAGGATAAGTACATCGATTGCATGATGCCGTTTGAACCCATTGATGTCAAGACTCTTGTCGGTAGAGAATGCTTTCCCTCTCTCACCTCTCAACAAGCCGTGCACGAGATGCAAGCTCTCAAGGTTCTTGAGCAAAACTCTCATGATTCTCGCAATCGGGCTCTTGGGATGTCAAAAGGGTCCAACCTTGCCTTGACTGTCAAGTCCGTAGAAGAAGTGATCCCTCAAGATCAATATAGGGCATCTTGGAGTATGTCCTATCCGGAAGATTTGGAACACCACTACCATGACCACATGGCATTCCATGCAAAAACCTTTTGGGTTGATCCATCCAAGGCCAAGGAAGACAACATCAAGAGAAACAACAAAAGTGGGTTCTCTAGCATGGGTCCAAGAACAAGATCATGCTACAACTGTGATGACAAGCGCCATTTCATCGCCGAATGCCCCTATGAGAATAGGGAGACTCATGGTGGAAGGCTCATTCCCAAGGACAAGAGCAAAGACTCAAAGGGCAAGTATTCAAAGGCCCCCAACAAGAAATTCTACAACAAGAGCAAGAAAGGCAAGAGGCCCTCAAGGATTGTGCTAATGACTAAGGAAGAATATTCTTCCGATGAAGTTGAAAGTTCTAATGATGATGAAGATGAAGAAAGCTCCAAGGAATTGGCCGCAATTGTCACTACCAACATTCCCTCTTCATCTCTCTTTGATTCCCCCAATGAGAGTACTCATATCAAGGATGCACATTGCTTCATGGCAAGGTCCACCTTGGACACATCTATTGTGCTATCAACTCAAGAAGAATATACCTCCGGAGATGATGATGTTGATGATGACGAAGATGCGACCTCGAATGGATTGGTTGCTCTTGCCTCCCACTCCACTAACTCTTCTTCACCAAGTGAATCCCCCAATGAGATCGTTCATGTGGAGGAAGAAAATTGCCTCATGGCTAAATCTTCTGAGGTATCATCCCCTAACCCCTCTATGCCTAACACTTCAAATGATCTATGGGTTGATCTTGCTAGTCTAAAAGTGAAACAAGAGATGCTAGATTTTGATAAGTTCATTCTTAACTTGGAAGGTAACACTAAAAAGCATGTTTCCAATCTCATGATTCGTCTAGCACAACAAAATGATACTCTTGAGAAAAAATGTAAAATAGAGAGAGAAGACGCTCTTGAACTACATGCTCTTAGAAATGCTCTTGAGGAAAGTCAAGAAACCATAGCTTCTCTTGAAGAGAGGTTAGAAAATCTTGGAGATCCTCAAGATAAAATTAACAAGCTCACTAAAGCTAGAGATCTTGCTAGAGCTAAGTCTAAAGTGCTTTCAAAGGAAAAGGCCAAATTTGGTGTTGATCATGATAAACTTGTGAGAGATCTAGATGATCTAGACAAGTCACACAAAGCCTTGAAGAGTGAATACTCTCTCCTCTCCAAGTCTTATGAGCAACTTCAAATTAGGCTCGCTTCATATGACATACCTAGTACCTCTACTCCTTCATGTGATCATGCAAATATTATTGAGAAAAATGCTAGGTTGAAGGATGAACTTGCTAAGGCCTCCTCTCCCCAAAGTAAACTTTCCTTGGATGATCTTTTGGGTAAGCAAAGATCAAACAATGGGAAGGAGGGCCTTGGTTATAATTGATGGCGTGTAAGACACACGTCCGTTGGGAACCCCAAGAGGAAGGTGTGATGCGCACAGCAGCAAGTTTTCCCTCAGTAAGAAACCAAGGTTATCGAACCAGTAGGAGTCAAGGAACACATGAAGGTTGTTGGTGGCAGAGTGTAGTGCGGCGCAACACCAGGGATTCCGGCGCCAACGTGGAACCTGCACAACACAATCAAAGTACTTTGCCCCAACGTAACAGTGAGGTTGTCAATCTCACCGGCTTGTTGTAAACAAAGGATTAAATGTATAGTGTGGAAGATGATGTTTGTTTGCGAACAACAGTAAAGAACAGAGTTTGCAGTAGATTGTATTTCAAATGTAAAGAATGGACCGGGGTCCACAGTTCACTAGTGGTGTCTCTCCCATAAGATAAATAGCATGTTGGGTGAACAAATTACAGTTGGGCAATTGACAAATAGAGAGGGCATAACAATGCACATACATATCACGATGACTACTATGAGATTTAATCGGGGCATTATGACAAAGTACATAGACCGCTATCCATCATGCATCTATGCCTAAAAAGTCCACCTTCGAGTTATCATCCGAACCCCTTCCGGTATTAAGTTGCAAACAACGAGACAATTGCATTAAGTATGGTGCGTAATGTAATCAACACAAATATCCTTAGACAAAGCATTGATGTTTTATCCCTAGTGGCAACAACACATCCACAACCTTAGAACTTTACATCACTTGTCCCGCATTCAATGGAGGCATGAACCCACTATCGAGCATAAATACTCCCTCTTGGAGTCACAAGTATCAACTTGGCCGAGCCTCTACTAGCAACGGAGAGCATGCAAGAACATAAACAACACATATGATAGATTGATAATCAACTTGACATAGTATTCCATATTCATCGGATCCCAACAAACACAACATGTAGCATTACAAATAGATGATCTTGATCATGATAGGCATCTCACAAGATCTAACATGATAGCACAATGAGGAGAAGACAACCATCTAGCTACTGCTATGGACCCATAGTCCAGGGGTGAACTACTCACACATCAATCCGGAGGCGATCATGGTGATGAAGAATCCTCCGGGAGATGATTCCCCTCTCCGGCAGGGTTCCAGAGGCGATCTCCTGAATCCCCCGAGATGGGATTGGCGGCGGCGGCGTCTCTGGAAGGTTTTCCGTATCGTGGCTCTCGGTACTGGGGTTTTCGTGACGAAGGCTTTAAGTAGGCGGAAGGGCAGGGTTGGAGGCGGCGCGAGGGGCCCACACCATAGAGCGGCGCGGGCCCCCCTATGGCTGCGCGGCCCTATGGTGGCGGCGCCTCGTCGCCCCACTTCGTATTCCCTTCGGTCTTCTGGAAGCTTTGTGAAAAAATAAGACCCTGGGCGTTGATTTCGTCCAATTCCGAGAATATTTCCTTTGTAGGATTTCTGAAACCAAAAACAACAGAAAACAACAACTGGCTCTTCGGCATCTCGTCAATAGGTTAGTGCCGGAAAATGCATAATAATGACATAAAGTGTGTATAAAACATGTGAGTATCATCATAAAAGTAGCATGGAACATAAGAAATTATAGATACGTTTGAGACGTATCAAGCATCCCCAAGCTTAGTTCCTACTCGCCCTCGAGTAGGTAAATGATAACAAGGATAATTTCTGAAGTGACATGCTATCATAATCTTGATCAATACTAATGTAAATCATATGAGATGAATGCAGCGATTCGAAGCAATGGTAAAGACAATGAATAAACAATTGAATCATATAGCAAAGACTTTTCATGAATAGTACTTTCAAGACAAGCATCAATAAGACTTGCATAATAGTTAACTCATAAAGCAATAAATTCTTAGTAGAAAGCTTTGAAGCAACACAAAGGAAGATATAAGTTTCAGCAGTTGCTTTCAACTTCAACATGTTTATCTCATGGATAATTGTCAACACAAAGTAATATAACAAGTGCAATAGGTAAAAATGTAAGAATCAATGCACACAGTTCACACAAGTGTTTGCTTCTAAGACAGAAAGAAGTAGGTAAACTGACTCAACAATAAAGTAGAAGATAGGCCCTTCGCGAGAGGAAGCATGGATTACTATTTTTGTGCTAGAGCTTTTCATTTTGAAAACATAGAAACAATTTTGTCAACGGTAGTAATAAATCATATGTGTTATGTATAAGACATCTTATAAGTTGCAAGCCTCATGCATAGATTACCAATAGTGCTCGCACCTTGTCCTAATTAGCTTGGATTTACATGGATTATCATTGCATAACATATGTTTCAACCAAGTGTCACAATAGGGTACCTCTATGCCGCCTGTACAAAGGTCTAACGAGAAAGATCGCATTTGATTTCTCGTTTTTGATTATTCTCAACTTAGACATCCATACCGGGACAACATATACAACAGATAATGGACTCCTATTTAATGCATAAGCATTCAACAACAGATAATATTCTCATAAGAGATTGAGGATTGATGTCCAAACTGAAACTTCCACCATGATTCATGGCTTTAGTTAGCGGCCCAATGTTCTTCTCTAACAATATGCATACTCAAACCATTTGATCATGATAAATCACCCTTACTTCAGACAAGACGAACATGCATAGCAACTCACATGATATTCAACAAAGGTGTATTAGTTGGTGGCGTCCCCAGAAACATGGTTACCGCTCAACAAGCAACTTATAAGAAATAAGATACATAGCTACATATTCTTCACCACAATAGTTTTTAAGGCTATTATCCCATGAGCTATATATTGCAAAGACAAAGAATAGAATTTTAAACATAGCACTCAAGTAATTTACTTTGGAATGGCAGAGAAATACCATGTCGTAGGTAGGTAGGTATGGTGGACACAAATGGCATAGTTTTTGGCTCAAGGGTTTGAATGCACGAGAAGAAATCCCTCTCAATACAAGGCTTAGGCTAGCAAGGTTGTTTGAAGCAAACTCAAGTATAAAACGGTATAGCAAAACTTACATAAGAACATATTGCAAGCATTATAAGACTCTACATTGTCTCCTTGTTGTTCAAACACCTTAACCAGAAAATATTTAGACTCTAGAGAGACCAATTATGCAAACCAAATTTTAACAAGCTCTATGTAGTTCTTCATTAATAGGTGCAAAGTACATGATGCAAGAGCTTAAACATGATCTATGTGAGCACAACAATTGCCAAGTATCAAATTATTCAAGACATTATACCAATTACCACATGAAGCATTTTCTATTTCCAACCATTTAACAATGAACGAAGCAGTTTCATCCTTCGCCATGAACATTAAAAGTAAAGCTAAGAACACATGTGTTCATATGAACGAGCGGAGCGTGTCTCTCTCCCAAACAAAGAATTCTAGGATCCAATTTTATTCAAACAAAAACAATAACAAAAACAAACAGACGCTCCAAGTAAAGTACATAAGATGTGACGGAATAAAAATATAGTTTCACTAGAGGTGACCTGATAAGTTGTCGATGAAGAAGGGATGCCTTGGGTATCCCCAAGCTTAGATGCTTGAGTCTTCTTAAAATATGCAGGGATGAACCACGGGGGCATCCCCAAGCTTAGACTTTTCACTCTTCTTGATCATATTGTATCATCCTCCTCTCTTGACCCTTGAAAACTTCCTCCACACCAAACTCAAAACAAACTCATTAGAGGGTTAGTGCATAATCGAAAATTCACATATTCAGAGGTGACATAATCATTCTTAACACTTCTAGACATTGCACAAAGCTACTGAAAGTTAATGGAACAAAGAAATCCATCAAACATAGCAAAACAGGCAATGCGAAATAAAAGGCAGAATCTGTCAAAACAGAACAGTCCGTAAAGACGAATTTTTCTGGGGCACTTAACTTACTCAGATGAAAATGCTCAGATTGAATGAAAGTTGCGTACTTATCTGAGGATCACGCACGTAAATTGGCAGATTTTTCTGAGTTACCTACAGAAGGGGCTGCTCAATTTCGTGACAGTAAAAAATCTATTTCTGCGCAGTAATCCAAATCTAGTATTGACTTTACTATCAAAGAATTTACTTGGCACAACAATGCAATAAAATAAAGATAAGGAGAGGTTGCTACAGTAGTAACAACTTCCAAGACTCAAATATAAAATAAAAATGCAGAAGTAAAATAATGGGTTGTCTCCCATAAGCGCTTTTCTTTAACGCCTTTCAGCTAGGCGCGGAAAGTGTGAATCAAGTATTATCGAGAGATGAAGCATCAATATCATAATTTGTTCTAATAATAGAATCATAAGGTAACTTCATTATCTTTCTAGGGAAGTGTTCCATACCTTTCTTGAGAGGAAATTGATATTTAATATTACCTTCCTTCATATCAATAATAGCACCAACAGTTCGAAGAAAAGGTCTTCCCAATATAATGGGAAAAGATGCATTGCATTCAATATCCAAGACAACAAAATCAACGGGGACAAGGTTATTGTTAACCATAATGCGAACATTATCAATCCTCCCCAAAGGTTTCTTTATAGCATGATCAACAAGATTAACATCCAAATAACAATTTTTCAATGGTGGCAAGTCAAGCATATCATAGATTTTCTTAGGCATAACAGAAATACTTGCACCAAGATCACATAAAGGATTACAATCAAAATCATTGACCTTCATCCTAATGATGGGCTCCCAACCATCCTCTAACTTCCTAGGAATAGAAGTTTCAAGTTTTAGTTTCTCCTCTCTAGCTTTTATGAGAGCATTTGTAATATATTTTGTAAAGGCCAAATTTATAGCACTAGCATTGGGACTTTTAGCAAGTTTTTGTAAGAACTTTATAACTTCAGAGATGTGACAATCATCAAAATCTAAACCATTATGATCTACAGCAATGGGATCATTGTCCCCAATATTTTGAAAAATTTCAGCAGTTTTATCACAAACAGTTTCAGCAGTTTTAGCAATTTCAGCAGTTTTAGGCAGTTTTGCACGCTTTGCACTAGGAGTAGAAACATTGCCAACACCAATTATTTTACCATTGATAGTAGGGGGTTTAGCAACATGTGAACCATCATTATTACTAGTGGTGGTAATAGCCCAAACTTTAGCTACATTATTCTCTTTAGCAAGTTTTTCGTTTTCTTCTCTTTCCCACCTAGCATGCAATTCAGCCATCAATCTAATATTTTCATTAATTCAAACTTGGATGGCGTTTGCTGTAGCAAATGACTTAATATCTTTATCTTCATTAGGAATAACTTTCAATTTTAAAAGATCAACATCAAAGGCAAGACTATCAACCTTAGAAGCAAGAATATCAATTTTACCAAGCTTTTTCTCAACATGATTTGTTAAAAGCAGTTTGTGTACTAATAAATTCTTTAAGCATGGCTTCAAGACCAGGGGTACACTCCTATTATTGTTGTAAGAATTACCATTAGAATTACCATAACCATTACCATTATTAGAAGGATATGGCCTATAGTTGTTACCAGTAATTATTCCTATAAGCATTGTTGTTGAAATTATTATTTTTAATGAAGTTCACATCAACATGTTCTTCTTGGGCAACCAATGAAGATAAAGGAACATTATTAGGATCAACATTAGATCTACCATTCACAAGCATAGACATAATAGCATCAATCTTATCACTCAAGGAGGAGGTTTCTTCAACAGAATTTACCTTCTTACCTTGTGGAGCCCTTTCAATGTGCCATTCAGAGTAATTGATCATCATATTATCAAGAAGCTTTGTTGCCGCCCCCAAAGTGATGGACATAAAGGTACCTCCAGCAGCTGAATCCAATAGGTTCCGCGAAGAAAAATTCAGATCCTGCATAAAAGGTTTGGATGATCATCCAAGTAGTTAGTCCATGGGTAGGGCAATTCTTCACCAAAGATTTCATTCTTTCCCATGCTTGAGCAACATGTTCATTATCCAATTGCTTAAAATTCATTATGCTACTTCTCAAAGATATAATTTTAGCGGGAGGATAATATCTACCAATGAAAGCATCCTTACATTTAGTCCATGAATCAATACTATTTTTAGGCAAAGATAGCAACCAATCTTTAGCTCTTCCTCTTAAGGAGAAAGGAAACAATTTTAATTTTATAATGTCACCATCTACATCCTTATACTTTTGCATTTCACAAAGTTCAACTAAATTATTAAGATGGGCAGCAGCATCATCAGAACTAACACCGTAAAATTGCTCTCTCATAACAAGATTTAGTAAAGCCAGGTTTAATTTCAAAAAATTCTGCTGTAGTAGCAGGTGGAGCAATAGGTGTGCATAGGAAATCATTATTATTTGTGCTAGTGAAGTCACACAACTTAGTATTTTCAGGAGTATTCATTTTAGCAGTAGTAAATAAAGCAAACTAAATAAAGTAAATGCAAGTAACTATTTTTTTGTGTTTTTTGATATAGAGAACGCAAACAAGATAGTAAATAAAGTAAAGCTAGCAACTAATTTTTTTGTATTTTTAATATAAAGAGCAAACAAAGCAATAAATAAAATAAAGTAAAGCAAGACAAAAACAAAGTAAAGAGATTGGATGTGGGAGACTCCCCTTGCAGCGTGTCTTGATCTCCCCGGCAACGGCGCCGTAAAAGAGCTTGATGGCGTGTAAGACACACGTCCGTTGGGAACCCCAAGAGGAAGGTGTGATGCGCACAGCAGACAAGTTTTCCCTCGATAAGAAACCAAGGTTATCGAACCAGTAGGAGTCAAGGAACACATGAAGGTTGTTGGTGGCGAGTGTAGTGCGGCGCAACACCAGGGATTCCGGCGCCAACGTGGAACCCGCACAACACAATCAAAGTACTTTGCCCCAACGTAACAGATGAGGTTGTCAATCTCACCGGCTTGCTGTAAAGAAAGGATTAAATGTATAGTGTGGAAGATGATGTTTGTTTGCGAAGAACAAGAAAGAAACGAGTATTGCAGTAGATTGTATTTCAGATGTAAAGAATGGACCGGGGTCCACAGTTCACTAGTGGTGTCTCTCCCATAAGATAAATAGCATGTTGGGTGAACAAATTACAGTTGGGCAATTGACAAATAGAGAGGGCATAACAATGCACATACATATCACGATGACTACTATGAGATTTAATCGGGGCATTACGACAAAGTACATAGACCGCTATCCAGACATGCATCTATGCCTAAAAAGTCCACCTTCAGAGTTATCATCCGAACCCCTTCCAGTATTAAGTTGCAAACAACAGACAATTGCATTAAGTATGGTGCGTAATGTAATCAACACAAATATCCTTAGACAAAGCATTGATGTTTTATCCCTAGTGGCAACAACACATCCACAACCTTAGAACTTTCCGTCACTCGTCCCAGATTCAATGGAGGCATGAACCCACTATCGAGCATAAATACTCCCTCTTGGAGTCACAAGTATCAACTTGGCCAGAGCCTCTACTAGCAACGGAGAGCATGCAAGAACATAAACAACACATATGATAGATTGATAATCAACTTGACATAGTATTCCATATTCATCGGATCCCAACAAACACAACATGTAGCATTACAAATAGATGATCTTTATCATGATAGGCAGCTCACAAGATCTAACATGATAGCACAATGAGGAGAAGACAACCATCTAGCTACTGCTATGGACCCATAGTCCAGGGGTGAACTACTCACACATCAATCCGGAGGCGATCATGGTGATGAAGAGTCCTCCGGGAGATGATTCCCCTCTCCGGCAGGGTGCCGGAGGCGATCTCCTGAATCCCCCGAGATGGGATTGGCGGCGGCGGCGTCTCTGGAAGGTTTTCCGTAACGTGGCTCTCGGTACTGGGGTTTTCGCGACGAAGGCTTTAAGTAGGTGGAAGGGCAGGTTTGGAGGCGGCGCGAGGGGCCCACACCATAGGGCGGCGCGGCCCCCCCTATGGCCGCGCGGCCCTATGGTGGCGGCGCCTCGTTGCCCTACTTCGTATTCCCTTCGGTCTTCTGGAAGCTTCGTGGAAAAATAAGACCCTGGGCGTTGATTTCGTCCAATTCCGAGAATATTTCCTTTGTAGGATTTCTGAAACCAAAAACAGCAGAAAACAAGAATCGGCTCTTCGGCATCTCGTCAATAGGTTAGTGC
>NC_061510.1:357789290-357814566 GCF_022539505.1 Lolium rigidum | reverse complement strand
AAGGTTGTGTTGTGCTGTTGCCACTAGGGATAAAACATTGATGCTATGTCCGAGGATGTAGTTATTGATTACATTACGCACCATACTTAATGCAATTGTCCGTTGCTTTGCAACTTAATACCGGAGGGGTTCGGACGATAACTCCGAAGGTGGACTTTTTAGGCATAGATGCAGTTGGATGACGGTCTATGTACTTTGTCGTAATGCCCAATTAAATCTCACTATACTTATCATGCCATGTATGTGCATTGTTATGCCCTCTCTATTTGTCAATTGCCCGACTGTAATTTGTTCACCCAACATGCTTTTATCTTATGGGAGAGACACCTCTAGTGAACTGTGGACCCCGTTCCTATTCTTTTAATACTGAAATACAAATCTGCTGCAATACTTGTTTTTACTATTTTCTCTGCAAACAATCATCTTCCACACAATACGGTTAATCCCTTGTTACAGCAAGCCGGTGAGATTGACAACCTCACTGTTTCGTTGGGGCAAAGTACTTTGGTTGTGTTGTGCAGGTTCCACGTTGGCGCCGGAATCCCTGGTGTTGCGCCGCACTACATCCCGCCGCCATCAACCTTCAACGTGCTTCTTGGCTCCTCCTGGTTCGATAAACCTTGGTTTCTTTCCGAGGGAAAACTTGCTGCTGTGCGCATCATACCTTCCTCTTGGGGTTGCCCAACGAACGTGTGAAATACACGCCATCAAGCATATTTTCTGGCGCCGTTGCCGGGGAACGAAGAAAAGTTACACCACAAAGATTTCCAACTCCCACGGCAACTGCCAGCATATTTTCTGGCGCCGTTGCCGGGGAGATCAAGACACGCTGCAAGGGGAGTCTCCACTTCTCAATCTCTTTACTTTGTTTTTGTCTTGCTTTATTTTATTTACTACTTTGTTTGCTGCATTATATCAAAACACAAAAAAATTAGTTGCTAGTTTTACTTTATTTACTGTCTTGTTTGCTATATCGAAAACACAAAAAAATTAGTTTACTTGCATTTACTTTATCTAGTTTGTTTTATTTACTACTGCTAAAATGGCTACCCCTAAAAATACTAAATTGTGTGACTTCACTAGCACAAATAATAATGATTTCTTATGCGCACCTATTGCTCCACCTGCTACTACAGCAGAATTCTTTGAAATTAAACCTGCTTTAATTAATCTTGTTATGCGAGAGCAATTTTCTGGTGTTAGTTCTGATGATGCTGCTGCCCATCTCAATAATTTTGTTGAACTATGTGAAATGCAAAAGTATAAAGATGTAGATGGTGACATTATAAAATTAAAATTGTTTCCTTTCTCATTAAGAGGAAGAGCTAAAGATTGGTTGCTATCTCTCGCCTAAGAATAGTATTGATTCCTGGACTAAATGCAAGGATGCTTTTATTGGTAGATATTATGCCCTCGCTAAAATTATATCTTTGAGGAGTAGCATAATGAATTTTAAACAATTGGATAATGAACATGTTGCTCAAGCTTGGGAAAGAATGAAATCTCTGGTTAAAAATTGCCCAACCCATGGACCGACTACTTGGATGATCATCCAAACCTTCTATGCAGGACTAAATTTTTCTTCGCGGAATTTATTGGATTCAGCTGCTGGAGGTACCTTTATGTCCATCACTCTTGGTGAAGCAACAAAGCTCCTTGATAATATGATGGTTAATTACTCTGAATGGCACACGGAAAGAGCTCCACAAGGTAAGAAGGTAAATTCTGTTGAAGAAACCTCTTCCTTGAGTGATAAGATTGATGCTATTATGTCTATGCTTGTGAATGGTAGGACTAATGTTGATCCTAATAATGTTTCGTTAGCTTCATTGGTTGCTCAAAATTCTAGACCATATCCTGCTAATGGTAATTCTTATAGTAGATATGTTTCACCTAATGAGGAAAAGATGTTAGAAATTGAAAGATCCACCAAGAGCTTTATGCAATCACAATATGAGCAAAATAAATTGTTTACTAAAACTATGAATGAACAATCTACCTTGTTGAAGAATATAGGAAATCAACTTGAAAATCTGAATATGGAGATTTCGGGTTGCAAACTAAACTTGCAAATGCTGAAACCCGAATCTCATACATGTTTACGTCACAATCTTCTTTAATTAATAAAATGGCTGCTAAACCTGAGGATATTGAAAATAAAATTGTTACTACAGCAAATGCCATCCAAGTTAGAATTAATGAGAATATAAGATTAATGGCTGAACTGCGTGCTAGGTGGGATAGAGAAGAAAATGAAAAACTAGCTAAAGAGAAAAATGTAGCTAAAGTTTGGACTATTACCACCACTAGCAATGCTAATGATTCACATGTTGCTGCACCTCCTACTATCAATAATAAAATAATTGGTGTTGGCAATGCTTCTACTTCTAGTGCAAAGCGCGCAAAATTACCTGAAACTGCTTGTGATAAAACTGCTGAAATTTTTTCCAACCTTGGGGATGATAATCCCATTGCTTTAAATTGTAATGATTTAGATTTTGATGATTGCCACATCTCTGAAGTTATAAAGTTCTTGCAAAAATTTGCTAAGAGTCCCAATGCTAGCGCTGTAAACTTGGCTTTCACAAAACATATTACAAATGCTCTCATAAAAGCTAGAGAAGAGAAACTAAAACTTGAAACTTCTATTCCTAGAAAGCTAGAGGATGGTTGGGAGCCCATCATTAAAATGAGAGTCAAAGATTTTGATTGTAATGCTTTATGTGATCTTGGTGCAAGTATTTCCGTTATGCCTAAAAAAGTCTATGATATGCTTGACTTGCCACCATTGAAAAATTGTTATTTGGATGTTAATCTCGCTGATAATGCTAAAAAGAAACCTTTGGGGAAAGTTGATAATGTTCATATTATGGTTAACAATAACCTTGTCCCCGTTGATTTTGTTGTCTTGGATATTGAATGCAATGCATCTTGCCCCATTATATTGGGAAGACCTTTTCTTCGAACCGTTGGTGCTACTATTGATATGAAGGAAGGTAATATTAAATATCAATTTCCTCTCAAGAAAGGTATGGAATACTTCCCTAGAAAAAGAATGAAGTTACCTTATGATTCTATTATTAGAATAAATTATGATGTTGATGCTTCATCTCTCGATGTTACTTGATACACACTTTCTGCGCCTAGCTGAAAGGCGTTAAAGAAAAGCGCTTATGGGAGACAACCCATGTTTTTACTACAGTATTTTTGTTTTATATTTGTGTCTTGGAAGTTGTTTACTACTGTAGCAACCTCTCCTTATCTTAGTTTTATGTTTTGTTGTGCCAAGTAAAGTCTTTGATAGTAAAGTAAGTACTAGATTTGGATTACTGCGCAGTTCCAGATTTCTTTGCTGTCACGAATCTGGGTCTACCTCCCTGTAGGTAGCTCAGACAATTAAGCCAATTTACGTGCATGATCCTCAGATATGTACGCAACTTTCATTCAATTTGAGCATTTTCATTTGAGCAAGTCTGGTGGCCTAATAAAATCCATCTTTACGGACTGTTCTGTTTTGACAGATTCTGTCTTTTATTTCGCATTGCCTCTTTCGCTATGTTGGATGAATTTCTTTGATCCATTAATGTCCAGTAGCTTTATGCAATGTCCAGAAGTGTTAAGAATGATTGTGTCACCTCTGAACATGTGAATTTTTATTGTGCACTAACCCTCTAATGAGTTGTTTCGAGTTTGGTGTGGAGGAAGTTTTCAAGGATCAAGAGAGGAGTATGATGCAATATGATCAAGGAGAGTGAAAGCTCTAAGCTTGGGGATGCCCCGGTGGTTCACCCCTGCATATTCTAAGAAGACTCAAGCTGTCTAAGCTTGGGGATGCCCAAGGCATCCCCTTCTTCATCGACAACATTATCAGGTTCCTCCCCCGAAACTATATTTTTATTCCGTCACATCTTATGCACTTTGCTTGGAGCGTCGGTTTGTTTTTGTTTTTGTTTTGTTTGAATAAAATGGATCCTAGCATTCACTTTATGGGAGAGAGACACGCTCCGCTGTAGCATATGGACAAGTATGTCCTTAGGCTCTACTCATAGTATTCATGGCGAAGTTTCTTCTTCGTTAAATTGTTATATGGTTGGAATTGGAAAATACTACATGTAGTAACTCTAAAATGTCTTGGATAATTTGACACTTGGCAATTGCTGTGCTCATGTTTAAGCTCTTGCATCATATACTTTGCACCCATTAATGAAGAAACACTTAGAGCTTGCTAATTTGGTTTGCATATTTGGTTTCTCTAGAGTCTAGATAACATCTAGTATTGAGTTTTGAACAACAAGGAAGACGGGGTAGAATCTTATAATGTTTACAATATGTCTTTTATGTGAGTTTTGCTGTACCGTTCATCCTTGTGTTTGTTTCAAATAACCTTGCTAGCCTAAACCTTGTATCGAGAGGGAATACTTCTCATGCATCCAAAATACTTGAGCCAACCACTATGCCAATTGTGTCCACCATACCTACCTACTACATGGTATTTATCCGCCATTCCAAAGTAAATTGCTTGAGTGCTACCTTTAAAATTCCACCATTCACCTTTGCAATATATAGCTCATGGGACAAATAGCTTAAAAACTATTGTGGTATTGAATATGTACTTATGCACTTAATCTCTTATTAAGTTGCTTGTTGTGCGATAACCATGTTTCTGGGGACGCCATCAACTATTCTTTGTTGAATATCATGTGAGTTGCTATGCATGTCCGTCTTGTCCGAAGTAAGAGAGATCTACCACCTTAATGGTTGGAGCATGCATATTGTTAGAGAAGAACATTGGGCCGCTAACTAAAGCCATGATTCATGGTGGAAGTTTCAGTTTTGGACATATATCCTCAATCTCATATGAGAATAATAATTGTTGTCACATGCTTATGCATTAAAGAGGAGTCCATTATCTCGTTGTCCATGTTGTCCCGGTATGAATGTCTAAGTTGAGAATAATCAAAAGCGAGAAATCCAAAATGCGAGCTTTCTCCTTAGACCTTTGTACGAGCGGCATGGAGGTACCCCATTGTGACACTTGGTTAAAACATGTGCATTGCAAAGATCCGGTAGTCCAAGCTAATTAGGACAAGGTGCGGGCACTATTAGTATACTATGCATGAGACTTGCAACTTGTAAGATATAACTTTCATAACTCATATGCTTTATTACTACCGTTGACAAAATTGTTTCATGTTTTCAAAATAAAAGCTCTAGCACAAATATAGCAATCGATGCTTTCCTCTTTGAAGGACCATTCTTTTTACTTTTATGTTGAGTCGAGCTCACCTATCTCTCTCCACCTCAAGAAGCAAACACTTGTGTGAACTGTGCATTGATTCCTACATACTTGCATATTGTACTTGTTATATTACTCTATGTTGACAATTATATATGAGATATACATGTTACAAGTTGAAAGCAACCGCTGAAACTTAATCTTCCTTTGTGTTGCTTCAATACCTTTACTTTGATTTATTGCTTTATGAGTTAACTCTTATGCAAGACTTATTGATGCTTGTCTTGAAGTACTATTCATGAAAAGTCTTTGCTTTATGATTCACTTGTTTACTCATGTCATTACCATTGTTTTGATCGCTGCATTCACTACATATGTTTACAAATAGTATGATCAAGGTTATGATGGCATGTCACTTCGTAAATTATCTTTGTTATCGTTTTACCTCGCCGGGACGAGCAGTAACTAAGCTTGGGGATGCTTGATACGTCTCCGACGTATCGATAATTTCTTATGATCCATGCCATATTATTGATGATACCTACATGTTTTATGCACACTTTATGTCATATTCGTGCATTTTCCGGAACTAACCTATTAACAAGATGCCGAAGTGCCGATTGCTTTGTCTACGCTGTTTTTGGTTTCGAAATCCTAGTAACGAAATATTCTCGGAATTGGACGAAATCAAGACCCAGGGGCCTATTTTGCCACGAACCTTCCAGAAGACCGAAGAGCATACGAAGTGGGGCCACGAGGTGGCGACACCACAAGGCGGCGCGGCCAAGGGGGCGCCGCCCTATGGTGTGGGCCCCTCGTCAGCCCCCCGACTCTGCCCTTCCGCCTACTTAAAGCCTCCGTCGCGAAACCCCTGATGCGAAAAAACCACGATGCGGAAAACCTTCCGCAGACGCCGCCGCCGCCAATCCCATCTCGGGGGATTCTCGGAGATCTCCTCCCGCACCCTCGCCGGAGAGGGGATTCATCTCCCGGAGGACTCTACACCGCCATGGTCGCCTCCGGAGTGATGAGTGAGTAGTTCACCCCCGGACTATGGGTCCATAGCAGTAGCTAGATGGTTGTCTTCTCCTCATTGTGCTTCATTGTTGGATCTTGTGAGCTGCCTAACATGATCAAGATCATCTATCCGTAATACTCTATGTTGTGTTTGTCGGGATCCGATGGATAGAGAATACCATGTTATGTTAATTATCAAGTTATTGCATATGTGTTGTTTATGATCTTGCATGCTCTCCGTTATTAGTAGAGGCTCTGGCCAAGTTGATGCTAGTAACTCCAAGAGGGAGTATTTATGCTCGATAGTGGGTTCATGCCCGTATTGACACCCGGGACAGGTGACGTAAAGTTCTAAGGTTGTGTTGTGTTGTTGCCACTAGGGATAAAACATTGATGCTATGTCCGAGGATGTAGTTATTGATTACATTACGCACCATACTTAATGCAATTGTCCGTTGCTTTGCAACTTAATACCGGAGGGGTTCGGACGATAACCCGAAGGTGGACTTTTTAGGCATAGATGCAGTTGGATGGCGGTCTATGTACTTTGTCGTAATGCCCAATTAAATCTCACTATACTTATCATGTCATGTATGTGCATTGTTATGCCCTCTCTATTTGTCAATTGCCCGACTGTAATTTGTTCACCCAACATGCTTTTATCTTATGGGAGAGACACCTCTAGTGAACTGTGGACCCCGGTCCTATTCTTTTAATACTGAAATACAAATCTGCTGCAATACTTGTTTTTACTATTTTCTCTGCAAACAATCATCTTCCACACAATACGGTTAATCTCTTGTTACAGCAAACCGGTGAGATTGACAACCTCACTGTTTCGTTGGGGCAAAGTACTTTGGTTGTGTTGTGCAGGTTCCACGTTGGCGCCGGAATCCCTGGTGTTGCGCCGCACTACATCCCGCCGCCATCAACCTTCAACGTGCTTCTTGGCTCCTCCTGGTTCGATAAACCTTGGTTTCTTTCTGAGGGAAAACTTGCTGCTGTGCGCATCATACCTTCCTCTTGGGGTTGCCCAACGAACGTGTGAAATACACGCCATCAGCCCATCATCAAGGACACCATGTCTCGCCGTCCAAGGAGTTGTGGCCCAGACGTCTCGGACATCCTGCATCACCCGTAGTTCAAGCCATTTTGCATTCGAATAAATTAGCATCCTCTCCAAGTAAAAACCCCGCCTCACATGTTTGTGACGCATATTAACAGGCAAAAGTTCATCAACTCCCATACTTCCTCTTGAGTTAATCCACACAGATGTGTGGGGTCCAGCCACCAAGTCTGTTAGTGGATTCAGCTATTATGTATGTTTTTGGATGATTTTAGTAAATTTACATGGGTTTATCTATTGAACGAAAAATCTGATGTTGAACACGTGTTTTATCAATTCCATAAACAAGTTGAACTCTCCCTTGGTAAGAAAATTCTCTCCATCCAATCTGAGGAATATCACAAACTTCATGGCTATTTTGGAGACACGGGTATAACTCATCATATTTCCTGCCCTCACACGCATCAACAAAACGGTGCAATTGAGAGGAAGCATCGCCACCTCATCGAAACTGCACTAGCCCTACTTGCTCAAGCCTCTGTTCCCATTCGTTTTGGGATGATGCAGTTCTCACAGCCTGCCACTTGATTAATCGGCTGCCTAGCCTAGTCATTAGCAATTCCACTCCTTTCACCAAATTGTTCGACAAACCCCTAGACTACACTCTTCTCCGTGTCTTCGGCTGTGCATGCTGGCCGAATTTGAGACCATACAACACTCGAAAACTCGCGTTTCCATCACGCCAATGTGTTTTCTTAGGGTGCGGTCCCCATCACCTAGGCTTTTTCTGCCTTGACAAATCTACCAGTCGTGTGCATGTGTCACGGGATGTCGTTTTTTATGAGAGTGTTTATCCTTTTTCGAGTGACCCACAAGCACTTCAAACTCCCAAACTTACCGAGGATGCCATCCTTCTCCCGGACCCATATATAATGGTCTCAACATGTAGTGATGAGGCATGTGCTACTAATGTGTCTCTTGTTTCTGATGTCTTAGATTGCCTGGACGATTGATCGCCATCTGCATGAACTGCATGCATGTCCCTACATCGATCACGAGCCGGCGGCTTCTACACACCATAATGGGCCCGACTACAATGCGGCACGTGACGGCCCGGACGCTTCGCCCCTGCCCTCTCCACTCACACCTCCTCATGGGCCATCCCACAACAACGATACCATGTTGCCTGCCTCGTCCGCAGCCACGCCTGCTGCACCTGATGCACCCCTGCATTCCACGCGCACTCGTCTAAAGAATGATGTCGTTCGACCACTAAAGCTCTTTGACGGTCTCATCCGCTATGATCCCGGCAAACGTGCCTTTGCTACTGAACCAGTATCACATCATGACACACTCAGTGTTCCCGCCTAGAAAGAGGCCATGGATACCGAAGTTCGTGCACTCTGTCACAATCAGACTTGGCGTCTCGTTCCACCACCTGATGGTCATCACATTGTCGGCTGCAGATGTGTCTTTAAGCTGAAGCACAAACCTGACGGGTCCATCGATCGATATAAGGCTCGCTTGGTTTCCAAGGGGTTCACCCAAAGACAGGGGATTGACTACACCGACACATTCTCTCATGTGGTTAAACCAACCACGGTCAAGCTTATTCTATCTATCTCCGGGTCTAGGGGATGGATGCTCCGACAATTTGATGTTCAAAATGCATTCCTCCACGGCGATATTCAGGGAGGAGGTATACATGTACCAATCACCGGGCTATGTTGATAAAAATAATCCCCATCACGTGTGTCGGCTTCAGAAATCGTTGTATGGACTTAAACATGCACCAAGGGCATGGTATTAGAAGCTCAGTACAAAGTTGCAGTCACTAGGGTTCATCCCTTCAAAGGCAGAAAGCTCCCTGTTCATCTTTTGTTGACAAGGCTATTACTATCTACATGTTGATTTATGTAGATGACATCATCATCGCTAAGTCATCAAGCAGTTGATAGTCTTTTGGGTCAGTTACGAGAAACATTTGCACTTAAGAATCTTGGTCAGCTATCTTATTTTCTCGGTATTGACGTGTCAAAGCAAAGTAATGGTATCGTGCCTCACCCACACTCCCATGAGCCCCTCTATGAGATTGAGAGCAAACAGGCAGATCCTCTTGGAGTGCAACCACCAATCTACCTAGAAGAGGGCTTTCTCGCTGTTATCGTGCTCACTAAATGTTGCCGCTCTGAAGATGGCGATCGCCGCTTGCGGAATTTGGATGTTGAGGGAAGACCATGGTTTGGACAATTGGACTTTGGAGGGGTTCATGCGCTGCACCCAAGCTCACCGGCAATGAAACACTGTGTTGAGCAGGTTCAGATTGGGGATCCCAACCCCACCATTCTCCTTCTGTGATGCCAACTCCACACGACCACGCCACGAGATAGTGGCCACCCTTCACGTCCTTCCTTCGCTCTACATGAATGCTTGAATAAAACCTTGCAACGCATCTAGTGTTTTGACGGGCAGATAAGGGAAAACGTGGTGTGATGGATCCAGATGTCTCCCTCCGTCCTATAAAACATGTCTTAATTTGTGTAAATTTTGATGTATCTAGGCACAAAATAGATAAAGTTAAGACAGTTGTGGATGAGTAAGAGGGAGTATTACAAATTCTTTGCTACTATGTAATATGTATAAACCACTTTTCCAAGTCTTCATCCAAGAAGATCTTCTAAACTGGATATGTTTTACAAGCAATACCCACTTCACATATACTCTTGTTATGTAATGCGGAGTACATTACATTTGGTCAGGTCAAATAGACCGATCATTCCAGCCGCAGCCGCCTGATCACCGTATGGCACACCTCGCTTCAGGTTTACAGGAAGTAGAATAATTAACGGAAGTTGCTGCAGCGTCGTGGCTCTCTCTACCTAGTGATCTCCAGCCGGACGGGCATTGACAAGGGGCTGCAGAGCCTTGACGACAATGGTCATGTTGGGCCTGAAATCGGCTTCGTACTGCACGCAGAGAGCCGCCACCGCCGCGAGCTGAACAGAAAGAGATTCAGTTAAAACAGATAGTAGAGGATCAGCAACCGATTCATTCAGGTAGAGTCAATGACAAGCTGTACCCTCCTTGGCCACTGCTTTTGGTGGGTAGTCGTTGTTGAGCTTGGGGTCGATGCACTGCTTGACCTTGTCCTCGCTTAGCCGCGGAGTGGCCTGCACTATCAATGTCCATCAGATTCGGATAGAATAAGCGTTCAACGAGACAGAAGAGAGAAGGTGGAGGCAACGTACCCAGGTGACGAGGCTCTGTTGGCCCTTGGGCATGGTGTGATCGACGGGCTTCCTGCCGGTGAGGAGCTCGAGGAGGACGACCCCGAAGCTGTATACGTCACTCTTCTGCGTGAGGCAGCCCGTCATGGCGTACTCGGGCGCATGGTAGCCGAAGGTGCCGAGGACCTTGGTGGAGTGGAGCCGCACCGCGGTGTCGGGGGACTGGTTGGTGAGGTTGAAGTCGGCGATCTTGCCGTTGTGGCCGTCGAAGACGAGCACGTTGCTGGATCGCACGTCGCGGTGGATCACCGACGGCTGCACCTTCTCGTGCAGGTACTCGAGGCCCCTGGCGGCGCCTAGCGCCACCCTGGCGCGCTGGCTCCAGGTGAACGCCGGCCCCGGCTAGGCGCCCTGCACGCCCTTCTTGCCGTGCAGGATGTCGTAGAGGGAGCGGTTGGTGGCGAACTCGTAGAGCACGATCCGGTTGTTGAGGTCCAAGCAGTACCCCAGCATCTGTGTGAAGTGCTCGCTCTTCAGCCGCGACACCACTGACAGCTGCGCGCAGAACTCGGCCTCCAGCTGTTGCCAGCTGGTGGTGGTTGCAATCGTTATCACTTCTCGGGTCACGTTTTAATACGGGACGACCATCGCGTTTCTCGGGCCCCCGAACTGAGTTTACGGGCCAGGTCGCGATTTCAGGCTCTAGTTTTGCTCCTTTCGGCCCGAGCCCGTAAACTCGTCGGAAAAATATGGTTCTGGCAGGTTATTCGGTATCTGTTAGAGTTGCTCTTACTCTCCGCATCCTGTTTTAATACGGGACGACCGTCGCGTTTCTCGGGCCCCCGAACTGAGTTTACGGGCCAGGTCGCGAGTTCAGGCTCTAGTCTGGCTCCTTTCGCTCCGAGCCCGTAAACTCGTCGGAAAAATATAGTTCCGAGAGGTTATTCAGTATCTGTTAGAGTTGCTCTTACTCTCCGCATGAATACTCGGATAATACTTTGGAACGCATCTAACGTTTTGACGGGCAGATCAAGGGAAACAATAGTGTGCATGGGTCCAGATATCTCCCTCCGTCCTACGAAACATGTCTTAATTAGTGTAAATTTCGATTTACCTAGGCACGAAATAGACAAAGTTAAGACAGTTGTGTATGAGTAAGAGGAACGGATCCCTAAGAGGAAGTATTACAAATTCTTTGCTACTTTGTAATATGTATAAACCACTTTTTCAAGTGTTCATCCAAGAAGATCTTCTAAACTGGATAGGTTTTACAAGCAATACCCACTTCACATATACTCTTGTTGTGTAATGCGGAGTACATTACATTTGGTCAGGTCAAATAGACCGATCATTCCAGCCGCAGCTGCTTGATCACCGTATGGCACACCTCGCTTCAAGTAGAATCATTAACCGAAGTTGCTGCAGCGGAGGACGAAAGCAGTGTCGTGGCTCTCTCTACCTAGTGATCTCCAGCCGGCCGGGCATTGACAAGGGGCTGCAGAGCCTTGACGACAATGGTCATGTTGGGCCTGAAATCGGCTTCGTACTGCACGCACAGCGCCGCCACCGCTGCGAGCTGAGCGCAAGAGATTTCAGTTAAAAATAGATTAGAGGATCACAGCAAGCGATTCAGTCGAGTCAATGACTAGCTGTACCCACCTTGGCCACTGCTTTTGGTGGGTAGTCGTTGTTGAGCTTGGGGTCGATGCACTGCTTGACCTTGTCCTCGCTCAGCCTCGGAGTGGCCTGCATGATCAATGTCATACTCCACCGGATTCGGATAGAATAAGCGTTCAACGAGACAGAAGAGAGAAGGTGGAGGCAACGTACCCAGGTGACGAGGCTCTGTTGGCCCTTGGGCATGGTGTGATCGACGGGCTTCCTGCCGGTGAGGAGCTCGAGGAGGACGACCCCGAAGCTGTATACGTCACTCTTCTGCGTGAGGCAGCCCGTCATGGCGTACTCGGGCGCGTGGTAGCCGAAGGTGCCGAGGACCTTGGTGGAGTGGAGCCGCGCCGCGGTGTCGGGGGACTGGTTGGTGAGGTTGAAGTCGGCGATCTTGCCGTCGTGGCCGTCGAAGACGAGCACGTTGCTGGAGCGCACGTCGCGGTGGATGACGGACGGCTGCACCTTCTCGTGCAGGTACTCGAGGCCCCTGGCGGCGCCGAGCGCCACCCTGGCGCGCTGGCTCCAGGTGAGCGCCGGCCCCGGCTCGGCGCCCTGCACGCCCTTCTTGCCGTGCAGGATGTCGTAGAGGGAGCCGTTGGTGGCGAACTCGTAGAGCACGATCCGGTTGTTGAGCTCCAGGCAGTACCCCAGCATCTGGGTGAAGTGCTCGCTCTTGAGCCGCGACACCACCGACAGCTGTGCGCAGAACTCGGCCTCCGACTGCCCGGAGCCGGAGTTGTCGAACATCTTGACCGCCACGGTCTCGCCGGAGCTAAGCTTCGCGCGGTACACGCGGCCGTAGGATCCCTCCCCGACCAGCGACCGGGCGCCGAAGTTGCCCGTGAGGCGGTTGAGCTCCGCCAGCGTGACGGCCGGCACGTCGATCGGCAGCACCTTCGCCGGCCCGACGCCGTTCCTCGGTGCGTTCGGCCCTCTCGCTTGCGCTGCAAACAACGACGAGATTGATCGACCGACCAACGCATTGCATTTTAACACCACGAACGGATCGAATCGAACAGGCGTAACACTTAATGCTGCAACAACGCTGGAGGAATGGAAAGGGACATTATTGTAACTAAGAACCTGGTGCTCGTGGCGGCGGCGTGGCCGGGTAGCCGGCAGGCGAGCCGAGCGGCTCCTCCTTCTCGCCGGCACAGCACAACATCTTCGATCCAAGAAACGCACGGCCGGCTACCTCAGCGTCGAAGAATGGCTCCAAAGGAAGGCCTGTCTGGATGTTCAGATAGCTAGACAGAAGAAAAGTTGGTCAGTCGAACGACATAGATCACGTATGCCAGCTGCCGATCGATCGAGTAGCAGACAAGGTTGAACCGATCATATATGGTACTGTAGGTTAAGGCAAGAGAGGCCGGCCGAGGAGAAGGGCCAAAATCTGGTGGTGGTTAGGGGGAAGACGACTTGAACTGACCGACGCGATTCCCGGCGGCCGATTGCAATCCTTCTCGGGTCTCGGCTACCGGCTACGTGCGGCCTGCGCAGATGATGTTGGCCTGCTGTGCTGGTGGGTTGCACTCAAAGATACCGATGCTTCATGGACGGCAACGAATCAGCGTGCACATCCTGGCAGGCACGTAAAATGGTTCCTCACAACTTGTTTAGTTTAGTTTATTTGTTGGGAATTGCTAGTTTTCCAATAAGCTGAAAACGAAGCTAGTGCTCAGTAGATTATGCAACGTTGGATTTGCATTGTGATTCGGTTATTTGAGTTACAAGTTGGGTAGAACTGTTCAGTTGCATATGATGTTGCGACTACGAAAAATGCCTCTAAACTATTAGATTTGCTTCGTGCTCTGATCTAATAGTGAGTTGCAACATAGGTTGCAACTGAGATTCGATGTCATTCTACTGAAAACTAGCACACCCTAATTTATTATTAGCTCAAAAGGGTTATTTAATACTCCCTATTAGCATATATCTGATAGATGTCTCAGATTTGTCTGAATTCACATATATCTACACCCTAAAAACGCGTCTACATAAAGAAAATAGTTTGGAACAGAGGAAACAAACCAATGATTTGCTCTGACCAGAGCTGGAGCATTGTCAAATTAGGGCGTGATCGATGCGTGCATCCGTTCCCGCCGGAAGCTTGGGACAAACTACCATATCAAAGAGAAAATTCAGGTCAAACTGATTGCCCACGATTGTGCCGCAGCTCGTTCCCCAACCCGACGTGCTCCCCTGCAACCATCCACGTTTCGGTAGCGACGCTCTTTTTATTTTTTTGCGAATAAGGTAGCGACGCTCTTGACCTTGCCTTTGCCCTTTTTTTTCCTTATCACAAGTTGTTCATCAACTAATGATGATTAGAGGGACCCGCATTGGTCAAAGGCTGGGAATGCTGGGTTTCAGATCACCACGATCAGCTGCACGTTTCGGTTCAAATCCTATATAAACTACTCCCAACACAGAACGCAGTGCCGTTTCTCTTTTAAACAAGTGAGTACACAGGACATGTTCAGTCAGAGATTTGATCTCATTCAGCCTTTCTTGATGCCTAGAAATGTTGTACATGCAACAATACTCCGACCACTACACTGCACGTATTAGGAGAACATAAAGAATGCTGAACAGGAAATTAGAGGGCTGCATTTGTCAACCTCGAGTAAATAAAATATTTATATACAGGAAAAGAAATCCATGACAACATTACATTGTGGAATTAAATACAAAGAGAACTGTGCTTCCACAGGGGAGGGGTCATGTCCCGGAAAGCTTATATATACAGATTTTGAAGTGCAATGTACACGACGACATGCCATCTTAGTCTTGACCTCAAGACTTCACGCCATCAAATTCCTGGCGCTCACAGCTCAAGCTGCTTTCTTGCTCTTGAATTTGTTTGCGCACAAGATGTACACCACAAAGTTCAGAAAGCTGAGCCCAGCAAGCAGCCAGAAGAAGTAATCGAGATGCCCTTCATTCAAGTTGTCAGGAATCCATCCACGGTTTCCTCCCCTTGTTGTGAAGTAGGCAACCATTGTCAGAATGAATGCGCTGAGGTAGTTTCCGAGCGCTGTGGTCAGGAGCTGCAGCGCACTGCAGAGGCTCCTCATGGCATCCGGTGATTGGTCATAGAAGAACTCGAGGGCTCCAATGAACGTGAATACCTCTGCAGCACCAACCAAGAAATACTGGGGAATCTGCCACAAGATGCTCAATGGAACTGGGACGTTTTGATCCACCAAGTGCATGTCCCTGGCAATGACCAGCCTTTGTATCTCAAGGACTGCAGCTGCTGACATTGCTAGGATGGAGATTAACAAGCCAATGCCCATCCTCTGCAGCGCTGTAAAGCCCCTCTCGTTGCCAGTGAACCTCCGAGCGAGTGGAACCAAGATGCTATCATAGACAGGAACCCATATAATGACACTAACCACATCAAAGGTGGATAGAGATGCTGGAGGAATTTTGAATGAGCCGATTGATGGATCAAGCACCATTCCTTGTTCCACAAACATGGTGGAAATCTGAGCATAGACAGCCGAAAACACAATAGTCGTTGCCCAGACAGGGAACATCCTTACTAATATCTTCAGTTCTTCCACCTGGGTGACGGTGCACACTCGCCATGGGTTGTTGAAGCTATCATTTTTCACATCAAGATCACTAATTGTAGCCGCCTTGTCCAGGCATCTGAAATATATGGCAGTTAGGCTATTACCTTCCATACAAATTTGGAAAAAGGAGGTGAACAGATTAACAAAGACAAAAGGCCATATCAAGGGATAGGAATTTGGTGCACATGGGCACCAGTGCTCCCTCCACTTTCAGATTTTTAAAAATTTGAAAACCTCACACTTCTATTTCTCCAAACATTATGGGATTAAATATGTAGATAGATATGTACAGGAGGAGTCTACGCAAAAAAAGTCCCGGTAAAAAATACTTTAAATTTTGAGAAATACAAAATAAAAAAATTTCTGACAAAAAGATATACTATTTTAATACTATTGTACTACCATTTACTGTCACAAATTTATCTTTTTTATATTTCCCACAATATAACGTATTTTTTAACGGAATTTTTTTGCATACACCCATACTACATATCTATCTATATATTTAACACCATAATTTTTAGAGACATAGAAGTGTGAGGTTTTAAAATTTTCAAAAATCTGAAATTGGAGGGAGCACTGGTGCCCATGTGTGAAAAACACTTTCTGCACATCAAGCTTTAAAGTTGAATTTATCAAACAAACTGTTAATAACATAAAAGAATCAGCAACTAATAAACTCAGAACTTTATTTGCGTAGATTTTAAAAGGTCGATAAACTGCCTGGGGTTATGGTGCTATGTTATGCTCTTCTGAGAAATTTTAGCTCAGAAAAAGACGCACCTGAGTTCATCAGTGTGCTCCAATTGCCGACTCCCTTCAATTGCTGAAATCCCATCAGGTAGCTCATACAAGAGAGAGCTGTCCTCTGGAACAGGCACATTCCACTTGCGCAAGGTGGCAGCAACTACCTGGCATACCCGTGTGATAGGACTACCACCTGGCTTTTGGAATCTATAGAGCGAAGTGCCAGAGAAGAAGCTTATAATGGCCAGCCCCATGAATACTGTTGGAATGCCAAAGCCTAGTCCCCATCCTAGGTTGTCTTGCACCCAAACCAGAAAACTGCTTGATATAAGAGCACCGATGTTTATGGAAAAATAGAACCAATTAAAGAAAGACCCCTTCTGGACTCGTTCAGCTGGATCTGTATCATCAAATTGATCCGCTCCAAAAGATGAGACACATGGCTTGATTCCACCAGTACCAAGCGCAATCAGGTAAAGACCAAGAAAAAAGACAGTATATTGATAAGGATCAGCTGGTGGGCAAAGGGATCCTTCACAGGATGGAGGAATTAGCGCGGGCATTGTTGCTGAAAGAGTCAGTACTGACATCCCCTACAATTAAACCATGATGTCAAGATAAGATATTAACCATGTCATATCAGAAAATCAGAATTGAATACTGCAGTTGAGATATGAACATCTACGGATCAAGCTGGCACGCAAGAATCATATGAATACTACTCACATGCAGCTTTCACAATTATGCATAGTACATGAGTTGAGAGACTGTATCAGGATATCTAGTGTAAAAATGATGAATCTGGATACACTATATCAAGCCACATGCTATTTCTGTAACTGCAGGTGAGAGGATGAGAATTTCTCCTAATTTGAGGGATCTATAAGAGCTCATGCACAGGATTTATCAGTAAACTTCAGTAAAGATGACTTACAATGAAGTATATTGTGGAGAACGTTGCAATCGTCCAATACCTCCCCCAGTATGCATCAGCCAGGATAGCTCCAATAAGGGGAGTCAAATAGCAAGTTCCCTGCCATGTAGTCACATTTCTAGCAGCAGAGGCATTACCATCATGCAGCTTTTTTGTCAGGTAAGTGACAAGGTTTGTCGAGATGCCGTAATAGGCCAACCGCTCACAGCATTCATTACCTATAGGTTGTGTTATGATAGTTAAATTACGCTTATAACTATAGCAGCAGATGTAAACAAAACAAAAAGTACTTGGGCATTACTGCAGAAAATCACCTAAGATGAATGGGCATGCCCTCCATCTACCAGTTTTCTCCTTCACGACACGGTTTCCAGAAAAATCAACAGATCCATCTCCAGTGTACGTAAGTTGGTTCGATTCCTGAAACCGAGAGTATTTAGTGTGTCATGTCATCAAATAAATAGTTGCAATGACAATATTGGGCTTTGACAGTACTTAGGATTCAGTGTGCATTGATAGATAGACTAGAATCACTTAATGTTAAGAGAGTAAGGCACTGATTAAGAGAGACAGAATCCAGGGTAAAATTTTCGCTGTGGTAATTTCATATGCAAAAGGAAGCAACTGTGGAGTTTCATATTCTACTAGGCTTATTTAGGCCCTACCTATGTACAAATTAGTCAAAACTGAACAATACTCCCCTTAGTGAAAAACTGGAACTAGGTCTACTAGGCTGCCTATTTGACTGGATACTGTTACTAGGTACTGTCGCCTGTTAGTGGAAAAACTAAGTACATGGTTTGAAAATAAGCTGATACAAAACGGTAGGAAATCCCGATCTAGAGAACCAACCTGAGGTTAGGTGGTTAGGAGGATGGTTGTATCCCCAGCCCACCAGAGTTCAAACCCCAGGTTTGACATCTGTGTGTCTCATAAAGGCGGAATATTCATTCAGTGGGAGGCGACGTTCCCGTCGACAGCGAGGCGCCTGTGGTGACTTCGTCAATTTCAAGATCCAATCTGCCGGCTCAGTCTTTCGGAGGTGCTCATAGGGGTAGGGTGTGCGTGTGTGCGTTCATAGGGGTGAGTGTATGCGCGTGTATGTGAGCGTCTGCGTTTGTACTGTGTTTCTCAAAAAAAAAAAAAAAAAGAAATCCCGATCTAACAATTTAACTTACGATTGGAGCCCCGAAACTAGCACATGTTGAGATGTCAACACCACCGGAATCGAGATACCAAGTCATCGAGAAGGGAAAATATCCCCTTCCAATTACAGAGCGGTGGGAAAATATCCCCTTCGATTTTGTTAAGGCAACATTACCCTACGTAGCGAGCCAACCTTACATAGTACTCGTTAATCCTTACTTAATCAGTCCACAAGTTCCACTTTAATTTCCGTGAACACGCTCTGCCGTGCATCAAGGAACTACATCCTCTCCAAACACCATCGGAACAGATAAAACAGGAGCACTCGACGCGACGCATGAACTCACCTCGGGAGTGGCGAGGAGCCCCTGCTCCAGGGTGGACTCGCCGTCGGCGCGGACCACCTCGGCCATGGATGCACGGCGAATCTTCAACCCGGTCCGATCGTCGTTGGCGCAGGAACGGCAAGCACGAGTTGGGACGGTGGGTGTGGTTGGATTAATAGGAGGGGAAGCTTGTAGATCTGGATTCGTAGGGTCCAAAGTCCAACCGGAATCAGTGTAGGGCACGGCACCCGCGCTGGTTGCTGTTGCGGTTATTCTTCGGGGAGGGAGTTTGGTCTGGGGAAGGAATCTGAAGCAGAGTTGCTGCGGTAGAGCAGAAGGAGACGAGTGTGGTCCGGCCCGTAGTGAAACGGAGAGGATGAGGATTGCCTCGTAGGAAATTGTTTTCGTGTGGAGGTTTGTGGCAAAGTGATCCTGTTATAATATAAATAATCGAAACTCATATTCTCTGAACTTCAAAGAATTCTGAAAATAATTGTGGATGTAGCCACTAGCCAGTCTCACAAACATGCAAAATATTAATTTGAAATAATTTGCATTTTAAGCTACACGAAAATAACATAAGTGTGGATCTGAGTATACTGAACAACGCATGTTTTCAAAACTTCAAAAAAAAGATCAGATTTTATATTTTTTTAGTCCGTAACAAAATAACTCTGCACTGAGCTTTTGCATTATTCTAGGATGCACTACACAGTTCCATTTGATCTAGATACGCATTTAAATTTGTAGGTTCGCTTATTTTGGAATGATAAAAGAAGTTGCACCATTTAATTTGAAATGGAGGGAGCATCGTTCACAACATTAAAAAAATTATTTTTTTAAGCTTGTAAATTTCATTTTTTAATGTAAAGGATCTCTCGAGCCAAAGAGACTCTTCGCCTTTTTCCCCTTAGAATTACCAATATCACTCCATCTCTCCCATGATTTAGTGCAGTTTATGTGGGTCCCACTTTCGTTATTTGGTGCTACCTCTGGCTCCGTTAGTTGGAAAGGCTCTTGCTATACCTGGGCATACATCGGGTCGATCCGGGCTTCAAGTCGAGCCAAATAAAGCCCAACGTTGAAAAATTAAGCCCAACCAAAAATCCTGAAAGCCCGGTGTGCCGGGGAACTTCCTTAATGAACCCAACTGAGAAGTCGAGGAGCCACTGCCCTCCGGGCTAAATTTTAGGCCTAGGCCCGAAAATATTGGGTCGGGCTGTCCATGCCAGGTGTGGTTCTTGCTATCCTCGCCTCCTTGGGGTCTAAAGGTTAAAACCTTTGTGCAAGCTCTTATTTTGTTTTGAATGATAGCAGTCGCTTAATTCTCACTAAACACACCAAATAGAGGCCTACAACCTCCGTTCGAAAATAGGACTTAACCTTATTCAGATACGGATGTATATACATACTGAAATGCGTTTAGATATATCTGTATCTAGGAGAAGATGATTTATTTATTTTCAATATGAGGGAGTGCCTATAGTTTATTTTATCATCATAGTGTAGTCTCTTATCTTAAAATTTACACTAGCAATAAGAAAAATATAATCCTTCAAATGTATCTATACCATGGAAAAAAATAGCGCGCTATTTCGGCGCTAATAGCACGCTATAGCGTTTCTAGACAGCTCACGCTACATCATTTCGGCGCTATAGCGCGCTATTAGCACGCTAATAGCGTATTTTTCGGCCGACGCTATTTTGTTATAGCGCGCTATTTTTTTCCTTGATCTATACATTGTTTATTTAAATTTAAATAAACTTGCGATGTTCTTTTATGGACGGAGCCAGTATAGAGGAACCCACTTCAAGCTTACCGCCAATCAACTACTGACCGAAATCTGCTTTCCTTATAAAACAGAAAAAAACGAAGCAATCTCACCTTATCCAAACCCTGTCCTGAACCGAACAAAACATCGCTCCAGGAAACGTACCGGGAGCGCTAAAGTAGCCGGAAAAGCAACGATCTCCGCCAAAGTCAGCAAGTAGCTCACCCCGGCACGTCATGGCAAAGGCCTTCGGCGAGTCAGGCCGGCTTATATATGCACTTTTCCTGTTCTAAAAATGGCATACGAGCTAGGCGTCACAACCACCGGCCGCCGGTCTCGGGTCTCCGGTGACACCGACCGAACGCGCGGCGCCACCGGCTCAACCCCCGTGTGAAATTGCCTCGTTTCTGCTCGATCGTTCTATAGAGGACGCACCCGCTGTGTGCTGTGACTGACGAAGTGAAGAATGATGCTGCTTGTCAAATTACCAACCCACGAGTCTACGACCCGATACTTGGAACGTGTACCTCCTAACTATCATCATGTGTGCTTAGTTGGCTTACACGCTCAGTCAAATCACTTTCATTTTCTGAATGAAGCTACATCTCTGACCTCTCCCAGCTGTTTTGTAACGAGAGTTGGCCTGTACAGTGCCAGAAACGAGAAATACTGCGGCTCCTGAACTGTGTATACTGTCAGGCTATCCACCTGCGTTATCGTGTGTATTCGTGAAGTAATACTGTACTACAAATTATGGGGAAGACTTACGTAGGATCAAGTTTTAGATGGGATCTATCCGATGCTTCATTCTTCCCCCGAAATTAATCCTGTTTCGAGAATTTCATCTTCTTGAGAGAAGTTCTTCTAAAGATGCTTGGCATCTCCCTCAGTCCCACAGGTCTATCTTGGTTACTCGCATCCTTTTTTCGCATTGAGAGATCTTGTTTCTTGAGCCATGTTTTCTCGGGTCAAGGCTGAAATCATGTTATGCATCTAGTTTAGTTGCCAACAATCTATTTTCAGTTCATTTGTGCACTTTGTTTGACTGGCAACAAAGTTGGATTTTGGGTAGTGGCATGGAAATTTAGTTTGTTTAGTTGCATACGGTTTGGTGGTGTGGTAACCACTTCTCACAGGTAGTGACATTACCACATACTACTCTGAACTAACATGCAATATATGAAACTAATGTGCAGCATATCAAACTAACAGGCGACACTTAATTAAAGTCGTTTAGCCATAGCTACTACAAAATAACAATTCTTCGAGATGTTACCTAGCTAATATAAGATAGGAGTTCAGCACAAGTATTACTGACGTACTAACAAGTACATGTTATACACACAAATAGGGATAGTTCATAGCATACAGTGGCATGACAATCATCTTCTTCTTCACTTCCTCCTCTTTGTTATCTCACATAGCGTTAACCCACTCCTTCCTCTTGTTCTTCGAGGCTTGATTATCATTTCTACCAACACCATGGCCACCATCAGTGTCGTCACGCGTCAAGTTAGCCTCATTTGAGAAGAATTCATCAAGACCCCACCCTAAGATCCAGTTGTGCAGAATGCAACATGCAAGAACTACCTTAACTTGGCTGAGAAAAGTATGGAATGGTGTCGAGGGTACTCCTCGGCAATGCCCACCTTGAGAGGCTTAGGGTTGATGGAATCCTGCATGCTAACACGAGACATCGGATATGATACGTCTCCAACGTATCGATAATTTCTTGTGTTCCATGCCACATTATTGATGTTATCTACATGTTTTATGCACACTTTATGTCATATTCGTGCATTTTCTGGAACTAACCTATTAACAAGATGCCGAAGTGCCGATTCTTGTTTTCATGCTGTTTTTGGTTTCAGAAATCCTAGTAAAGAAATATTCTCGGAATTGGACGAAATAAAAGCCCGGAGGCCTATTTTCTCACGAAGCTTCCGGAAGTCCGAAGGAGAGACGAAGAGGGGCCACAGGGGCGCCAAACCCTAGGGCGGCGCGGCCCCCCTTGGCCGCGCCGGCCCGTGGTGTGGGCCCCCGTGCCGCCTCTTGACCTGCCCTTCCGCCTACAAATAGCCTCCGTGACGAAACCCCCGCATCGAGAGCCACGATACGGAAAACATTGCCGAGACGCCGTCGCCGCCGATCCCATCTCGGGGGATCACGGAGATCGCCTCCGGCACCCTGCCGGAGAGGGGATTCATCTCCCGGAGGACTCTACACCGCCATGGTCGCCTCCGGAGTGATGAGTGAGTAGTCTACCCCTGGACTATGGGTCCATAGCGGTAGCTAGATGGTTGTCTTCTCCCCATTGTGCTATCATTGTCGGATCTTGTGAGCTGCCTATCATGATCAAGATCATCTATATGTAATTCTATATGTTGCGTTTGTTGGGATCCGATGAATAGAGAATACTTGTTATGTTGATTATCAAAGTTATGCTTATGTGTTGTTTATGATCTTGCATGCTCTCCGTTATTAGTAGATGCTCTGGCCAAGTAGATGCTTTTAACTCCAAGAGGGAGTACTTATGCTCGATAGTGGGTTCATGCTCGCATTGACACTCGGGACGATGATGAGAAAGTTCTAAGGTTGTGTTGTGCTCGTTGCCACTAGGGATAAAACATTGATGCTATGTCTAAGGATGTAGTTGTTGATTACATTACGCACCATACTTAATGCAATTGTACTGTTGTTTTGCAACTTAATACTCGGAGGGGTTCGGATGATAACCTCGAAGGTGGACTTTTTAGGCATAGATGCAGTTGGATGGCGGTCTATGTACTTTGTCGTAATGCCCAATTAAATCTCACTATACTCATCATGATATGTATGTGCATTGTCATGCTCTCTTTATTTGTCAATTGCCCAACTGTAATTTGTTCACCCAACATGCTCGTTCGTCTTATGGGAGAGACACCTCTAGTGAACTGTGGACCCCGGTCCAATTCTCTTTACTGAAATACAATCTCATCGCAATACTTGTTTCTACTCGTTTTCTCTTGCAAACAATCATCTTCCACACAATACGGTTAATCCTTTGTTACAGCAAGCCGGTGGGATTGACAACCTCACTGTTTCGTTGGGGCAAAGTAGCTTGGTTGTGTTGTGCAGGTTCCACGTTGGCGCCGGAATCTCTGGTGTTGCGCCGCACTACATCCCGCCGCCATCAACCTTCAACGTGCTTCTTGGCTCCTCCTGGTTCGATAAACCTTGGTTTCTTTCTCGAGGGAAAACTTGCTGCTGTGCGCATCATACCTTCCTCTTGGGGTTGCCCAACGAACGTGTGAAATACACGCCATCAAGCTCTTTTTCGGCGCCGTTGCCGGGGAGATCAAGACACGCTGCAAGGGGAGTCTCCACTTCTCAATCTCTTTACTTTGTTTTTGTCTTGCTTTATTTTATTTACTACTTTGTTTGCTGCATTTATATCAAAACACAAAAAAGTTAGTTGCTAGTTTTACTTTATTTACTGTCTTGCATTTGTATCAAAACACAAAAAAAAAAAAAAAATTAGTTACTTGCATTCACTTTACTTATTTCATCATGTTTCCTTTTAATTTTACTACAAAGAACATACCGGTAGGACGTGGGTCTATAGTCGGGAGAAATAATATAGAAGAATTCTTCAACCATGTTAGTACCATTGAAAATTTTGAAGATAGACACTTGATAGATCTTGCGCCTACTTATGAAATTGCTGCTTGCGCATTTAGTTCGCTTGTTGGAAACTAAATTTGTTAATCTTAATCCTATAATCCAACACATGTTTTTCACGCTTGGTGATATGGAAGAAGGGGAAAAGAAAGATTTTGTATTAGAAACCCTTCTTAGAGAATTTGGTGGTCTAGCAAGAGAAGCTAGAAAGGTGTTTGCTAAATTTAATATGCTTGGTTCTCCTACTAATTTTGTTAGTCTCCTTGAAAAGATGGATATGGATAGAATAAGATACACTAATAATATTGATGATGGAGGGGAGATCAAAGCACCAATACCATGTAAGCTCCTAGCTATGAATGATGCACTAGAAAATAACTATGCTTGGCTTGTTCCTGAAAATTTGTTTGATGAGAGTAGCACACCTAAGACTAATGAAAAGGGAGATGCTAAAACTTATGTATCTAATATAATATGCCTAGTTGAGAAAACTCCACACCTCGCTGAGAATGCTTCATCCTTCGATAATACTTGATACACACTTTCCGCGCCTAGCTGAAAGGCGTTAAAGAAAGCGCTTATGGGAGACAACCCATGTTTTTACCTACAGTACTTTGTTTTTATTTTGTGTCTTGGAAGTTGTTTACTACTGTAGCAACCTCTCCTTATCTTAGTTTTGAGTTTTGTTGTGCCAAGTTAAGCCGTTGATAGAAAAGTAAGTACTAGATTTGGATTACTGCGCAGTTCCAGATTTCTTTGCTGTCACGAATCTGAGCCCACTGCCCTGCAGGAAGCTCAGAAAATTATGCCAATTTACGTGCATGATCCTCAGATATGTACGCAACTTTCATTCAATTTGAGCATTTTCATTTGAGCAAGTCTGGTGCCATTTTAAA
>NC_061510.1:357731965-357789190 GCF_022539505.1 Lolium rigidum | reverse complement strand
TCAAGAAGAGAATTGGACCGGGGTCCATTAAACACCAGGAGGTGTCTCTCCCATAAGACGAACAGCATGTTGGGTGAACAAATTACAGCTTGGGCAATTGACAAATAAAGAGAGCATGACAATGCACATACATATCATGATGAGTATAGTGAGATTTAATTGGGCATTACGACAAAGTACATAGACCGCCATCCAACCGCATCTATGCCTAAAAAGTCCACCTTCGTGTTATCATCCGAACCCTCCAAAGATTGTCAGCACCAGACAATTGCATTAAGTATGTGGTGCGTAATGTAATCAACAACTACATCCTTAGAGACAGCATCAATGTTTTATCCCTGGGCAGCAACAAAGACAAACACAACCCTTAGAACTTTCTCACACGGTCTCAGTAAACAACAGCATGAACCCACTATCGAGCATAAGTACTCCTCTTGGAGTTAAAAGCATCTACTTGGCCGTAGCATCTACTAATAACGGAGAGCATGCAAGATCATACAACAGAGGCGGGCGTTGGATAATTCACATACCAGCACCTCGTTGACCATTTGACCTAACAATTAACAGCAGAATACAGAGATGACCGTATCATGATAGTTACAAGAACTGCGATAATGATAGCACACACGGGGGAGAAGACACCATCACTACCGCCATGGTCCATAGTCCAGGCAGCAGGATTCTCCCCCACATTAGCACTCTGGCGCTGCCCATGGCGCAGAGTCCTCCGGAGAACTCTCCTCCCGCAGTGAAATGAGGGTTACCTCCCCATCCCCGGTGATTGCAGATCTGCCAGACGCAGCTCTCCGGCAGCTGCTCGCACTGCTCCCTGCACTCTGGGGCAGCTGCCACGGAGGCCACGAAAGCTAGGCGGCAAGCGAAGAGGCCACACGCAGCTTACCACGCCAGCGCTGTCAACAGGAAGGCCATTTAAGGCTGAACACTCAGTGGTTCCCTTCATTCTCCTTCATTTCCAGTTTCCCGTGAGACAAGAAATTTCCAGCTTTACTTTACCTGAATCTTTGCAGGAATATTTCTTACCAGATTCCTGGAAACAAAAGAAAACGCCATCCGCATCCACATCCGCTGAATAGGGTTAATTCGGTAATGCCGCGCTGGCGATGGCAAAAAAGGCGGATATTATCCACGCGGTGTTAATGCAGAAGAAGTTCATCATATTTTTAATTATCAGCATCCCCGCTGAAAGCCATTGCTGGCTTCCGGCAGGAAACGGCGTCAAAAGATAATTTTTGATGGAGTCATCAATAAACTCGATCGCTATCATTGCGGTAAAGCAGGACGGCACCGATCAAAACAAAACTGGGAAGCAATACCACGTTGAAGCGCAACTGGCAGCGTTAATTTTCAATGAACAGAAATTTCAAGAGAAGATTAAGGTTCTGCTGCGAGTTAACGGTAAAGGTTATCGAAAAGGTATTGAAGAAGATAAAGATTGTTTCAGTGTTGCTTTCAATTGTACATGGGGAGAGATTTCCGTGATATTGTCAACATATATAAGATAATAAAAAAGTATGGGTATGTAAGAATCAATGGTCATTACCGTGGTGGCTATTTTTGAGGGAAGAAATAGTGAACTGACTGAACATTGAAAGGCAAAGTACAAGAATGTCCTCATAGAGAAAAAGCATCGACAATAAGCATATTTGTGCTAGAGCTTTGATTTTGAAAACATGAAACAATTTTTGTCAACGGTATAAAGTGGTAAAGCATATGCATCATGTAAATTATATCTATAAGTTGCAAGCCTCATGCATAGTGTAACAATAGTGCTCGTGACACCTTGTCCTAATTAGCTCTAATTACCCGATTATCACCGCAATACATATGCTTTAACCAAGTTTCACAAAAGGGGTACTATGCTACTGGACAAAGGTTTGGAAGGGAGAAAGCTGCATTCCAGCTCACCTTTATCATTCTGAATGCAGGTTCAAACGGCAGGCACAAGAAAGAACAGAATCTCCTTTAACGCCAGCAATTCAGAAGACCATCCTTTCCAAACAGAGCCGAGATGCCAACGAAACGGAATCGTCATGAACAGCGGTTTAAAGAAAACAATGCCCTTCTGCATGCAATGCTCAAACCATCAAATCTGTTGCAGGATCTTTCCAGCCGCAGGTGACAACAACAGCAATCAGGGCGAAACCACAAACAGGTTGAGCAGCCCGTAAAGCCAGCGCAGCAACAGAAGAATAATCGACAAGAACAGCGGCAATCAACAGTCCGGCACAAGCAAACAGTTCATCAAATACGGTATTGCGCCAGGAATGACGAACGCAAAATCAAAATCATCAACGGCAACAGCCAGCGTAGTACGGCATAAACGGCAGGTCATTCATCAGGAAGAGTATCTCCCATGCCGCTCAGGCTAAAGGTTTGAACAAACATGACGGAACCAGGAAGAAACCCATATTAAAGATGACATGAAAGATGAGAAGACTCTGCACCGCCTTCGCCGCCCAACGACACCAACTCATTCAACTGAAGTCGAAGATAAACCAAATTTAAAGGCCTGGCGGTATTTTCACGCTGAATACGCTGTGCCGCGATGCCATCAAAGAGGCACCAAACAACTGCCAGCAATCAACGTTCAGCAATAGAGAACAGCGGCAAACGGTCACCCAATCAATATGGCGAATTAACGGCGAGAAACTCGCCGAACGCTGTTGAGTAAACTGGCGACGGTCTGGCAGCGTGGCGATGCACCATTTCTCCGCCGCCATGACCCATTTTATCAACAAAAAATTAAGGCGTCAGGCGTGAACTGGATTTTCTGGCGAAAGTAAAGCCGCTGGGGGATAAATTTGGTGTGCTGGAAGCCGCAGGAACCCGATGGAATTTATTAAGATAAAGGCGGTGACTTCTGGCATCCCCAGTCACGCATTTTCTGAGGTCTTTGATGAGTGGGTGGATCCACTGAAAAAAAATCTCCTGTTGAGCTAATTTTGATCAGCATCTGAGGCCCTCTGATGGAGCCTTCAGCACCAACCTTGAGAAGCTGACAACTGAGGAGAGTGAGGGAGAAATGAGACATTCAGTGAAGCACCACTGCACACTCTGAATGATGCAGTCACTGACACAAGATCAAAGAGTCCATCCCACACAAGAGTGCCTGGGTTAGTGGTGAGAATTAATAAAACAGAAATGAAGTTCTGTAATTAGAATAAACTTTTGGAAACAAAACTAAGACTGGCCTGAAAATGCTCAAATTGAATGAAAGTTGCGTACATATCTGAGGATCATGCACGTAAATTGGCATAATTTTCTGAGCTTCCTGCTGGGCAGTGGGCTCAGATTCGTGACAGCAAAGAAATCTGGAACTGCGCAGTAATCCAAATCTAGTACTTACTTTTCTATCAACGGCTTAACTTGGCACAACAAAATTCAAAACTAAGATAAGGAGAGGTTGCTACAGTAGTAAACAACTTCCAAGACACAAAAATAAAAATAAAGTACTGTAGGTAAAAACATGGGTTGTCTCCCATAAGCGCTTTTCTTTAACGCCTTTCAGCTAGGCGCAGAAAGTGTGTATCAAGTATTATCGAAGGGTGGTACTTCTACAGCGGGGTGTGGGCTTTTCTCAACCAGGCATATTATATTAGATACATAAGTTTCAGCATCTCTCTTTTCATTAGTCTTAGGCGTGCTACTCTCATCAAACAAATTTTCAGGAACAAGCCAAGCATAATTATTTTCTAGTGCATCATTCATAGCTAGGAGCTTGCATGGTATTGGTGCTTTGATCTCCCCACCATCATCAATATTATTAGTGTATCTTATTCTATCCATATCCATCTTTTCAAGGAGACCAACAAAATTAGTAGGAGAACCAAGCATATTAAATTTAGCAAAGACCTTTCTAGCTTCTCTTGCTAGACCACCAAATTCTCTAAGAAGGGTTTCTAAAACAAAATCTTTCTTTTCCCCCTCTTCCATATCACCAAGTGTAAGAAACATGTGTTGGATTATAGGATTAAGATTAACAAATTTAGTTTCCAACAAGCGTAACTAAAGCAGCAAGCAGCAATTTCATAAGTGGGAGCAAGGTCTACCAAGTGTCTATCTTCAAATTCTTCAACGGTACTAACATGGGTGAAAAATTCTTCTATATTGTTCCTCCCAACTATAGACCCTTGTCCTACCGGTATGTTCTTTGTGGTAAAATTAAAAGGAAACATAATGAAATAAGTAAAGTAAATGCTAGTAACTAATTTTTTTGTGTTTTCGATATAGCAAACAAGATAGCAAATAAAGTAAAACTAGCAACTAATTTTTTTGTATTTTGATTTAGTGCAGCAAACAAAGTAGTAAATAAAATAAAGCAAGACAAAAACAAAGTAAAGAGATTGAGAAGTGGAGACTCCCCTTGCAGCGTGTCTTGATCTCCCCGGCAACGGCGCCGTGAAAATATGCTTGATGGCGTGTATTTCACACGTTCGTTGGGCAACCCCAAGAGGAAGGTATGATGAGCACAGCAGCAAGTTTTCCCTCGGAAAGAAACCAAGGTTTATCGAACCAGGAGGAGCCAAGAAGCACGTTGAAGGTTGATGGCGGCGGGATGTAGTGCGGCACAACACCGGAGATTCCGGCGCCAACGTGGAACCCGCACAACACAACCAAGCTACTTTGCCCCAACGAAACAGAGTGAGGTTGTCAATCTCACCGGCTTGCTCGTAACAAAGGATTAACCGTATTGTGTGGAAGATGATTGTTTGCGAGAGAAAACAGTAGAAACAAGTATTGCAGTAGATTGTATTTCAAGTAAAGAGAATTGGACCGGGGTCCACAGCTCACTAGAGGTGTCTCTCCCATAAGACGAACAAGCATGTTGGGTGAACAAATTACAGCTTGGGCAATTGACAAATAAAGAGAGCATGACAATGCACATACATATCATGATGAGTATAGTGAGATTTAATTGGGCATTACGACAAAGTACATAGACCGCCATCCAACCGCATCTATGCCTAAAAAGTCCACCTTCAGAGTTATCATCCGAACCCCTCCAGTATTAAGTTGCAAAGCAACAGACAATTGCATTAAGTATGGTGCGTAATGTAATCAACAACTACATCCTTAGACATAGCATCAATGTTTTATCCCTAGTGGCAACAACGACAACACAACCTTAGAACTTTCTCGTCATCGTCCTGGTGTCAATGCAGGCATGAACCCACTATCGAGCATAAGTACTCCCTCTTGGAGTTAAAAGCATCTACTTGGCCGGAGCATCTACTAATAACTGGAGAGCATGCAAGATCATAAACAACACATAAGCATAGCTTTGATAATCAACATAACAAGTATTCTCTATTCATCGGATCCCAACAAACGCAACATATAGAATTACATATAGATGATCTTGATCATGATAGGCAGCTCACAAGATCCAACAATGATAGCACAATGGGGAGAAGATAACCATCTAGCTACTGCTATGGACCCATAGTCCAGGGGTAGACTACTCACACATCACACCGGAGGCGACCATGGCGGCGTAGAGTCCTCCGGGAGATGAATCCCCTCTCCGGCAGGGTGCCGGAGGCGATCTCTCGGATCCCCCGAGATGGGATCGGCGGTGACGGCGTCTCGGAAGGTTTTCCGTATCGTGGCTCTCGATGCGGGGGTTTCGTCACGGAGGCTATTTGTAGGCGGAAGGGCAAGTCAAGAGGCGGCACGGGGGCCCACACCACAGGCCGGCGCGGCCAAGGGGGCCGCGCCGCCCTAGGGTTTGGCCACCCCGTGGCCCCTCTTCGTCTCTCCTTCGGACTTCTGGAAGCTTCGTGAGAAAATAGGCCTCTGGGCTTTTATTTCGTCCAATTCCGAGAATATTTCTTTACTAGGATTTCCGAAACCAAAAACAGCAGAAAACAGCAACTGGCACTTCGGCATCTTGTTAATAGGTTAGTTCCAGAAAATGCACGAATATGATATAAAGTGTGCATAAAACATGTAGATAACATCAATAATGTGGCATGGAACACAAGAAATTATCGATACGTTGGAGACGTATCATATACCAAGGATAGCCTCTAATGGGAAGGAGGTAAAAATTTGGGGAGTTGCTGTCTAAAAACATATTCTGTGCTGTCATCATAAAAATTTGTATAAATAGACATAATGGAATTTTGAGCTTCCTATTTTTGAGCATATGCCCCATGTTGTTATCTAACTTCGTTAGTTGAGCACTTTTCGAGATGAGCTACAGAACATTTTAAGAAAAAATGATTTTTGCCTGCTGTTATGGGTTGGCAGATTTCTGCCACTTGTTGCATTTGTGTGTTTATGTTAGTTTTCTTTCTTTTTGTTGTTCTTGCTTTTGTTTCTACTTTCCAAAACACAAAAATAACAAAAATTATTTCTGTTGTTTCTCTTCATTTGCTTCTTTAGTTTGCTTCATTTTTTCTTTATGGTTTGCTATTCGAAAATTCAAAAAGATTTTACTTTGTGTGTTGATTAAAAATCGAAAATCCAAAAATATTTGTTATTCTTATTTGGTTTTGTAAAGTTGCTGCAGGGTTCAACGGTCTTCCATGACTTCATTGGATCTTGGTTATCATTTCATATTATTCAAGTCACACAAGTGAAGATCAATAATGATGGCCACGACAATTCGAGTTGTGGTGAGAGGCTGGTATGAAGTATGAACTCTATTTGTTTTCATTTTTGTACATATACTCATTTATGTGGACATGTTTAGTTTGTTTGTGTAAGGTGTATGCTACTTAATGATGCTCAGTAGTTTATGCTCTCTCATGATTAGTTCCAATTTACTAATATTAGGTAACATGTCATATAGATGTTTGCTTGCATTGCTCTATTCATATAACGGTATGACATTGTGGTATCCTCCTCTGGATGTTTCATCTGAATCGACTTGACACATGCTCAAGTATGCATAAGACTAAAACAAAAGTCATTTAAGCATCAACGATTTATCTTTGCCTCGGAGTTCTTATATTACTTTTATGCTTCCGTTAATTTTATCTGTCGCAAGCATGATTATGACAGCTACTGTTTTCTTGATTGTACAGTAGGCAAGGAGGTACCCCTTTGTGACACTTGGTTGAAACATATGTATGTGATGAAAATCAATGAAAGTCCAAGCTAATTAGGACAAGGTGTGAGCACTATTAGTACATTATGCATGAGGCAAGCAAACTTATAGGAAGTTTTATGCACGAGCCATATTATTTATCACTACCATTGACATGATTTCCACTTCTCAAAACATATTTTCAACACTCCTATTGCATTCAAAATGAAAAGCTCTAGCACATGAGCAAGCTTACATCCTTCTGCGCAGGGCCAATCTCTTACTTTTATGTTGAGTCACCATCCGTTCTTCGAGCATTTTTGAAAGCATAACTGTCATTCTTAGTTTAATGTGCTTGTCCCGGAATAAGATTAATTGTGGTATAACTGTGATGCTTGAATCTTTTGATATTTTTACTTCTAGTCTTCTCTTGAACTTCAGAGGTGCCCCGGCATTTATGTTTTGCTCCACAAATAGGGCAAGTGAGATACCACTTCATCATATCATATTATGAACATTGCAATCCTGCAAATACTTATGTTTCATGTTGCTTATTATTGTTGGTATCCTTTCATGACTTGCATAACTTTTGAGTATCCTTAGTTGCATGCTTCTTATTATGAATTGCCTGAGTATTTGATCATATAGTGAGAATATATACATCAGAGAGTCATAAGAATTTTCAGCCGCTCCATCTCTGGTCTTCCATCTAGTAGATGTAATATCCACTCCTTCCCAGTGTTAGCGATCGTCAAGAGATCCGGTAGAGGCCATACCTCCTTCATCGCCTGCCAAAGGATCATCGCCAGGGGGCATCTGCAGAAGGCGTGGCAATTGTCCTCGCGTTCAATACCACAAATTACACATATGTTAGATGTTTCCATATTTCGTTTGCATTTATTATCCTAAGTAGGGAGGAAATTTGTAGCAAGCCTCCACACGAAGATGCGTACCTTTTGGGGGCAGGGCACCCCCATAGTGCCTTCCAGATGGCATGATGACCATCTGGTGCCCTGCTCGTAGCGCCCATGAAGGGCCGTTGGCGCTCGTCGATCGCCAACCAGTACACGCTCTTTATGGTGAAGATACTGATACGTCGCCGACGTATCGATAATTTCTTATGTTCCATGCCACATTATTGATGATATCTACATGTTTTATGCATACTTTATGTCGTATTTATGCATTTCCCGGCACTAACCTATTAACGAGATGCCGAAGAGCCAGTTGCTGTTTTCTGCTGTTTTTGGTTTAAGAAATCCTACAAAGGAAATATTCTCGGAATTGGACGAAATCAACGCCCAGGGTCCTATTTTTGCACGAAGCTTCCAGAAGACCGAGGGGGAAAGGAAGTGGGGCCACGAGGCGCCGACACCACAGGGCGGCGCGGCCCGGCCCTTGGCCGCGCGGCCCTGGTGTGTGGGGCCCTTGTGTGGCCCCCCGCGTTGCCCTTCCGCCTACTTAAAGCCTTCGTCGCGAAACCCCCAGTACCGAGAGCCACGATACGGAAAACCTTACTGAGACGCCGCCGCTGCTAATCCCATCTCGGGGGATTCTGGAGATCACCTCCGGCATCCTGCCGGAGAGGGGAATCATCTCCCGGAGGACTCTTCACCGCCATGGTCGCCTCCGGAGTGATGAGTGAGTAGTTCACCCCTGGACTATGGGTCCATAGCAGTAGCTAGATGGTTGTCTTCTCCTCATGTGCTTCATTGTCGGATCTTGTGAGCTGCCTAACATGATCAAGATCATCTATCTGTAATTCTATATGTTGTGTTTGTCGGGATCCGATGGATAGAGAATACTATGTTATGTTGATTATAAATCTATTACCTATGTGTTGTTTATGATCTTGCATGCTCTCCGTTATTAGTAGAGGCTCGGCTAAGTTTTTGCTCTTAACTCCAAGAGGGAGTATTTATGCTCGATAGTGGGTTCATGTCTCCGTGAATCTGGGAGTGACAGAAACCTCTAAGGTTATGGATGTACTCGTTGCCACTAGGGATAAAACATTGATGCTATGTCCGAGGATGTAGTTATTGATTATATTACGCACCATACTTAATGCAATTGTCCGTTGTTTTGCAACTTAATACCGGAAGGGGTTCGGATGATAACCTCGAAGGTGGACTTTTTAGGCATAGATGCATGCTGGATAGCGGTCTATGTACTTTGTCGTAATGCCCAATTAAATCTCACAATATTCATCATGTCATGTATGTGCATTGTTATGCCCTCTCTATTTGTCAATTGCCCGACCGTAATTTGTTCACCCAACATGCTATTTATCTTATGGGAGAGACACCTCTAGTGAACTGTGGACCCCGGTCCATTCTTTTACATTGAATACAAATCTGCCGCAATACTTGTTCTTTACTCGTTCTTTGCAAACAATCATCATCCACACTATACATCTAATCCTTTGTTACAGCAAGCCGGTGAGATTGACAACCTCACTCGTTTCGTTGGGCAAAGTACTTTGGTTGTGTTGTGCAGGTTCCACGTTGGCGCCGGAATCTCCGGTGTTGCGCCGCACTACATCCCGCCGCCATCAACCTTCAACGTGCTTCTTGGCTCCTCCCGGTTCGATAAACCTTGGTTTCTTTCTCGAGGGAAAACTTGCTGCTGTGCGCATCATACCTTCCTCTTGGGGTTCCCAACGAACGTGTGAGTTACACGCCATCAAGCATATTTTCCGGCGCCGTTGCCGGGAGATCAAGACACGCTGCAAGGGGAGTCTCCACAATCCAATCTCTTTACTTTGTTTTTGTCTTGCTTTATTTTATTTACTACTTTGTTTGCTGCATTATATCAAAACACAAAAAAATTAGTTGCTAGCTTTACTTTATTTATTTTCTTGCACTCTATATCAAAAACACAAAAAAAATTAGTTACTTGCATTTATTTTATCTAGTTTGCTTTATTTACTACTGCTAAAATGGCTACCCCTGAAAATACTAAGTTGTGTGACTTCACAACCACAAATAATAATGATTTCTTATGCACACCTATTGCTCCACCTACTACTACAGCAGAATTCTTTGAAATTAAACCTGCTTTACTGAATCTTGTTATGCGAGAGCAATTTTTGGTGTTAGTTCTGATGATGCTGCTGCCCATCTCAATAACTTTGTTGAATTGTGTGAAATGCAAAAGTATAAAGATGTAGATGGTGACATTATAATATTAAAATTGTTCCCTTTCTCATTAAGAGCAAGAGCTAAAGATTGGTTGCTATCTCTGCCTAAGAATAGTATTGACTCATGGACTAAATGCAAGGATGCTTTTATTGGTAGATATTATCCCCCTGCTAAAATTATATCTTTGAGGAGTAGCATAATGAATTTTAAACAATTGGATAATGAGCATGTTGCACAAGCTTGGGAAAGAATGAAATCTTTGGTTAAAAATTGCCCAACCCATGGACTGACTACTTGGATGATCATCCAAACCTTTTATGCAGGTACCTTTATGTCCATCACTCTTGGTGAAGCAACAAAGCTCCTTGATAATATGATGATTAATTACTCTGAATGGCACACGGAAAGAGCTCCACAAGGTAAGAAGGTAAATTCTGTCGAAGAAACCTCTTCCTTGAGTGATAAGATTGATGCTATTATGTCTATGCTTGTGAATGATAGGACTAATGTTGATCCTAATAATGTTCCGTTAGCTTCATTGGTTGCTCAAAATTCTAGGCCATATCCTGCTAATGGTAACTCTTATGGTAGATATGTTTCACTTAATGAGGAAAAGATGTTAGAAATTGAAAGATCCACCAAGAGCTTTATGCAATCACAATATGAGCAAAATAAATTGTTTACTAAAACTATGAATGAACAATCTACCTTGTTGAAGAATATAGGAAATCAACTTGAAAATCTGAATATGGAGATTTCCGGGTTGCAAACTAAACTTGCAAATGCTGAAAACCGAATCTCATACATGTCCACGTCACAATCTTCTTTAATTAATAAAATGGCTGCTAAACCCGAGGATATTGAAAATAAAATTGTTACTACAGCAAATGCCATCCAAGTTAGAATTAATGAGAATATAAGATTGATGGCTGAATTGCATGCTAGGTGGGAAAGAGAAGAAAATGAAAAACTAGCTAAAGAGAACAATGTAGCTAAAGTTTGGACTATTACCACCACTAGCAATGCTAATGCTCCACATGTTGCTGCACCTCCTACTATTAATGGTAAAATAATTGGTGTTGGCAATATTTCTACTCCTAGTGCAAAGCGCGCAAAATTACTCGAAACTCGCTAAAACCGCTCGAAACTCGCTTCGTGATAAAACTGCTGAAATTTTTTCCAACATTGGGGATGATGATCCCATTGCTTTAGATTGTAATGGTTTAGATTTTGATGATTGCCATATCTCTGAAGTTATAAAGTTCTTACAAAAACTTGCTAAGAGTCCCAATGCTAGTGCTCGTAAACTTGGCTTTCACAAAACATATTACAAATGCTCTCATAAAAGCTAGAGAAGAGAAACTAAAACTTGAAACTTCTATTCCTAGAAAGCTAGAGGATGGTTGGGAGCCCATCATTAAGATGAAGGTCAATAACTTTGATTGTAATGCTTTATGTGATCTTGGTGCAAGTATTTCCGTTATGCCTAAGAAGATTTATAATATGCTTGACTTGCCACCATTGAAGAATTGTTATTTGGATGTTAATCTTGTTGATAATGCTATAAAGAAACCTTTGGGGAGAGTTGATAATGTTCGCATTACCGTTAACAATAACCTTGTCCCCGTTGATTTTGTTGTCTTGGATATTGAATGCAATGCATCTTGTCCCATTATATTGGGAAGACCTTTTCTTCGAACTGTTGGTGCTACCATTGATATGAAGGAAGGAAATATTAAATATCAATTTCCTCTCAAGAAAGGTATGGAACACTTCCCTAGAAAGAGAATGAAGTTACCTTTTAATTCTATTATTAGAACAAGTTATGATGTTGATACTTCGTCTCTCGATAATACTTGATATACACTTTCTGCGCCTAGCTGAAAGGCGTTAAAGAAAAGCGCTTATGGGAGACAACCCATGTTTTTACTACAGTATTTTTGTTTTATATTTGAGTATTGGAAGTTTTTTGCTACTTTAGCAACCTCTCCTTATCTTAGTTTTGTGTTTTGTTGTGCCAAGTAAAGTCTTTGATAGTAAAGTGAATACTAGATTTGAATTACTGCGCAGTTACAGATTTCTTTGCTGTCACGAATTTCGACCTGCCTCCCTGTAGGTAGCTCAGTAAAATTAAGCCAATTTACGTGCGTGATCCACAGATATGTACGAAACTTTCATTCAATTTGAGCATTTTCATTTGAGCAAGTCTGGTGCCTCGATAAAATCCATCTTTACGGATCTGTTCGTTTTGACAGATTCTCGCCTTTTATTTCGCATTGCCTCTTTTGCTATGTTGGATGAATTTCTTTGATCCATTAATGTCCAGTAGCTTTATGCAATGTCCAGAAGTGTTAAGAATGATTGTGTCACCTCTCGAACATGTTAATTTTTATTGTACACTAACCCTCTAATGAGTTGTTTCGAGTTTGGTGTGGAGGAAGTTTTCAAGGATCAAGAGAGGAGAATGATGCAATATGATCAAGGAGAGTGAAAGCTCTAAGCTTGGGGATGCCCCGTGGTTCACCCCTGCATATTCTAAGAAGACTCAAGCGTCTAAGCTTGGGGATGCCCATGGCATCCCCTTCTTCATCGACAACATTATCGAGTTCCTCCCCGAAACTATATTTTTATTCCTTCACATCTTATGTGCTTTACTTGGAGCGTCGGTTTGTTTTTGTTTTTGTTTTTGTTTGAATAAAATGGATCCTAGCATTCATTGTGTGGGAGAGAGACACGCTCCGCTGTTGCATATGGAAAAATATGTCCTTAGGCTTTACTCATAGTATTCATGGCGAAGGTTGAATCCTCTTCGTTAAATTGTTATATGGTTGGAATCGGTAAATGCTACATGTAGTAATTCTAAAATGTCTTGAATAATTTGATACTTGGCAATTGTTGTGCTCATGTTTAAGCTCTTGCATCATATACTTTGCACCCATTAATGAAGAAACACCTAGAGCTTGCTAAATTTGGTTTGCATATTTGGTCTCTCTAAAGTCTAGATAATATCTAGTATTGAGTTTTGAACAACAAGGAAGACGGTGTAGAGTCTTATAATGTTTACAATATGTCTTTTATGTGAGTTTTGCTGCACCGGTTCATCCTTGTGTTTGTTTCAAATAACCTTGCTAGCCTAAACCTTGTATCGAGAGGGAATACTTCTCATGCATCCAAAATCCTTGAGCCAACCACTATGCCATTTGTGTCCACCATACCTACCTACTACATGGTATTTCTCCGCCATTCCAAAGTAAATTGCTTGAGTGCTACCTTTAAAATTTCCATTCTTTACCTTTGCAATATATAGCTCATGGGACAAATAGCTTAAAAACTATTGTGGTATTGAATATGTACTTATGCACTTTATCTCTTATTAAGTTGCTTGTTGTGCGATAACCATGTTCCTGGGGACGCCATCAACTACTCTTTGTTGAATATCATGTGAGTTGCTATGCATGTCCGTCTTGTCTGAAGTAAGAGAGATCTACCACTTAATGGTTAGAGCATGCATATTGTTAGAGAAGAACATTGGACCGCTAACTAAAGCCATGAACCATGGTGGAAGTTTCAGTTTTGGACATATATCCTCAATCTCATATGAGAACACTAATTGTTGCTACATGCTTATGCATTAAAGAGGAGTCCATTATCTCGTTGTCCATGTTGTTCCGGTATGGATGTCTAAGTTGAGAATAATCAAAAGCGAGAAATCCAAAATGCGAGCTTTCTCCTTAGACCTTTGTACGAGCGGCATGGAAGTACCCCTTTGTGACACTTGGTTAAAACATGTGTATTGCGATGATCCGGTAGTCCAAGCTAATTAGGACAAGGTGCGGGCACTATTAGTATACTATGCATGAGGCTTGCAATTTGTAAGATATAATTTACATAATACATGTGCTTTATTACTACCGTTGACAAAATTGTTTCTTGTTTTCAAAATAAAAGCTCTAGCACAAATATAGCAATCGATTCTTTCCTCTGCGAAGGACCTTTCTTTTACTTTTATGTTGAGTCAGTTCACCTATCTCTCTCCACCTCAAAAAGCAAACACTTGAGTGAACTGTGCATTGATTCTACATACTTGCATATTGCGCTTGTTATATTACTCTATGTTGACAATTATCCATGAGATATACATGTTACAAGTTGGAAGCAACCGCTGAAACTTAATCTTCCTTTGTGTTGCTTCAATACCTTTACTTTGATTTATTGCTTTATGAGTTAACTCTTATGCAAGACTTATTGATGCTTGTCTTGAAAGTACTATTCATGAAAAGTCTTTGCTTTATGATTCAGTTGTTTACTCATGTCATTACCATCGTTTTGATCGCTGCATTCATTACATATGCTTACAATAGTATGATCAAGGTTATGATGGCATGTCACTCCGTAAATTATCTTTGTTATCGTTTACCTGCTCGGGACGAGCAGGAACTAAGCTTGAGGATGCTGATACGTCTCCGACGTATCGATAATTTCTTATGTTCCGTGCCACATTATTGATGATATCTACATGTTTTATGCATACTTTATGTCGTATTTATGCATTTTCCGGCACTAACCTATTAACGAGATGCCGAAGAGCCAGTTGTTGTTTTCTGCTGTTTTTGGTTTCAGAAATCCTACAAAGGAAATATTCTTGGAATTAGACGAAATCAACGCCCAGGGTCCTATTTTTGCACGAAGCTTCCAGAAGACCGAGGGGGAAAGGAAGTGGGGCCACGAGGCGCCGACACCACAGGGCGGCGTGGCCTGGCCCTTGGCCGCGCGGCCCTGGTGTGTGGGGCCCTCGTGTGGCCCCCCGCGTTGCCCTTCCGCCTACTTAAAACCTTCGTCGCGAAACCCCCAGTACCGAGAGCCACGATACGGAAAACCTATGCGAGACGCCGCCGCCGCCAATCCCATCTCGGGGGATTCCGGAGATCACCTCCGGCATCCTCGCCGGAGAGGGGAATCATCTCCCGGAGGACTCTTCACCGCCATGGTCGCCTCCGGAGTGATGAGTGAGTAGTTCACCCCTGGACTATGGGTCCATAGCAGTAGCTAGATGGTTGTCTTCTCCTCATGTGCTTCATTGTCGGATCTTGTGAGCTGCCTAACATGATCAAGATCATCTATCCGTAATTCTATATGTTGTGTTTGTCGGGATCCGATGGATAGAGAATACTATGTTATGTTGATTATCAATCTATTACCTATGTGTTGTTTATGATCTTGCATGCTCTCCGTTATTAGTAGAGGCTCGACCAAGTTTTTGCTCTTAACTCCAAGAGGGAGTATTTATGCTCGATAGTGGGTTCATGTCTCCGTGAATCGGGGGAGTGACGAAACCTCTAAGGTTATGGATGTACTTGTTGCCACTAGGGATAAAATATTGATGCTATGTCCGAGGATGTACTTATTGATTACATTACGCACCATACTTAATGCAATTGTCCGTTGTTTTGCAACTTAATACCGGAAGGGATTCGGATGATAACCTCGAAGGTGGACTTTTTAGGCATAGATGCATGCTGGATAGCGGTCTATGTACTTTGTCGTAATGCCCAATTAAATCTCACAATATTCATCATGTTATGTATGTGCATTGTTATGCCCTCTCTATTTGTCAATTGCCCGACTGTAACTTGTTCACCCAACATGCTATTTATCTTATGGGAGAGACACCTCTAGTGAACTGTGGACCCCGGTCCATTCTTTTACATTGAATACAAATCTGCTGCAATACTTGTTCTTTACTGTTCTTTGCAAACAATCATCATCCACACTATACATCTAATCCTTTGTTACATCAAGCCGGTGAGATTGACAACCTCACTGTTTCGTTGGGGCAAAGTACTTTGGTTGTGTTGTGCAGGTTCCACGTTGGCGCCGGAATCTCCGGTGTTGCGCCGCACTACATCCCGCCGCCATCAACCTTCAACGTGCTTCTTGGCTCCTCCTGGTTCGATAAACCTTGGTTTCTTTCTGAGGAAAAACTTGCTGCTGTGCGCATCATACCTTCCTTTTGGGGTTCCCAACGAACGTGTGAGTTACACGCCATCAGATACCATTCTTCATTGGTGCCCATGCCAATACATCATCCAACAACTTTGGTGACGGTCGAATTTTAGCTATCACCTGGGCATCCGCTTGAATAAAATACCGGTGCAAGAGCTCCATATTCCAAGCGCCATTGTCCAGTAGGTCAGACACCCTTCTGATGCGACACTCGCCTTGTGAAGACAGTGGCCGATAAGAGAAAGGCCGAGGGATCCAAGGATCTCTCCACACTCGCACTTGCTGACCATTACTAATTCTCCAGGTGAGACCCTTTTTTAATATATATAGGCCATGTTGAATGGCCTGCCAAGTGGATGAGGCATTGCCAGCAAAAACCGTGTCCTGCAATTGTCCGTGCGGGTAGTACTTTGCTTTGAGACCTCTAGCACATAAACTGCTAGGGTTGGAGATTAAACGCCAAGCCTACCGCGCCAACAAGGCCAGGTTAAAGCTTCTGAAATCTCGGAAGCCTATGCCACCACAAGCTTTGGGTTTTAAGAGTTCATCCCAGCCATTCAAATGTGTTTTCATTTTTTCCTTCTCTTGACCCCCACCAAAAGTTCCGAATCATCCTGGTGAGATCATCGCAAATCTCCATTGGTATTTGACCATAGGCTAATTTCTTTGTTGGCTTTGGTCACTAATAATCTACTTATATTTTTTTTATTAAGGCGTTGGTATTAGTCTGTAGGCTAGCTATGGTCATGCACCATGCATGTGTACCTATTTTGGCCATGGATTTGACCTGATTAGTTACCATGATAGTCAAAGAAAATGTCTAGTTACTGTATACTGCATTTTAGTAGTATCCGGGCTAGCTGCATAGCATCAGGTGGACTGATAATTAGTTTTGAAATATTTCATTGCAAATTTTTGCGACGTCATGTTTATATATTTTTCTATTTCTCTTAGTATAATCTGAAGATTACCAAGTGGCCGAAATATTTGAAAATTTAGGGTCGTATGTAACTGTGAAAATTTAGTCAATACTCCATCCTAAAATGTAAGGCGTCTAAGGATTGGTCAAAAGTCAAACTTTACTAACTTTGTCCAAATATCTAGAAAGATATATTTACATCTACAATATCGAATGGACATATTAAGAAAATATACTTTATGGTGAATCTATTCATGTTGATTAAGTACTGTAAATATTTATATTTTTGTGTATAAACTTGATCAAACTTAAAAAACGTTGACTTTTGGCTAATCTTTAGGCGCCTTACATTTCGGAACGGATGGAGTATTACAAAACCCCGTTGACGATGTATGTGCCCAAAAATCTACCTTTTTTATTAAGTTGCAAAATCCCCTTTTATTTAATTATTTTACCTTTTTCATATTCATTATGTATTTCTTCTCTATATTTTAGACAAAATCTTTTTCCAATAGGCACGCTAAAATTTTGGTGTGGCATACCATTTACTAAAATCCTAGGTCCATCACTGGACGGAGCTGCCAACCTCGAGGGGTTGATTACGCAGAAAGGGTTGTACACACAACTCTAATGATTGAGTAATAACATTTTTCCTACAGATAATATGCGTTTTTATGTTAACCATGTGACACTGGGGCGGACTTTTTCGCTCATGTCATTCATATTTTATATAGACTAGCACAAAACCCGTGCGTTGCTACGGCCATATTAAATTAAGTGAACAACATTTCATATGTTGCATTTCTTACTTCAATCGAATCTAAATGGTAGGGAGTCCTTAGTTGACCCTATTTTTTTACAATGCAATAGTGAACATCACGTCGATTTAAAAACATGCAACAAATAAAATCTCCTAACAATTTAAGCCAACTGACCTGTGTCGGCGTTGTCATTCTCTGCAACAACACCTTCATCGAGGAAGCAAACCAGAAGGAGCGATAGCCCATGACACTTTGCAGCACAGACTATATGGCTATGCTTTCTAACGCGTGGGGCAAAGACACTATCAACGTCAAACAACGTCACTCTCCGACAAAAAACTCATACATAACAATGAGGATCATTTCAACTGGTATGTGATCCCGTGTGTGTCATCTATAGCCATTGTTCTGTACACGAACATGGCAACCCAACCTCGCGCACCCTATTTTGCCCTAATATTTGCAAAATTATTTTTAATTTAGACATATCTTGCCCTTTTAAAATCTCTACAAACACTTATTTTACTTGTTTTGTATGAAAATAGAAGCAGCAAAAGAAAATCTTCAACAATAGAGAAAAAAGCCGTACCACCCCTCCTAGTAAAATGTTGACTCTAGTCTACTCCAGTGTTTGTGGGACCTAGGAGTCAACTTTTCTCACCTTTTTTTTTCGAGAAAACGCAAAAGACTTTTGCGTTTCATTTCATTGAAAAGATAGATAGTTTTACAAGCCTCCTAGGAGGCGGGGTACAGGTACAAGAAGTGACTCAGTGCACATCCCAGGTCGTCGGAAGCACTACCCTAATGCCCTTCGCGCTGGCCCTAGCCCAAAGATGAGCCTCATCAAAGATCCCCTGAACCAAGTCGCGCACCGAGGGCTGGGTTCTGTCAAACACACAAGAGTTGCGGTGCTTCCAGAGCATCCAAGGCGTCAACAGGGTGAAGGAGTCCAACCCTTTGCGCATAGGCTTAGAGATCATCTGCCTGGCCTTGCCGTCAAGGTCTTCCTTGCACCTCAACCTTGTGCTCCCGCTGCCGATTTAACCCAGCCGTAGCCGCTTTTCTCGATCCAGTACAGAATCGAAGGCCCAGGTGGCTGGTGCCGCATGCGCGGCTGCAGTTCTCCGCCAGCCGGCCAAAGGGGTGAGGCCCTGGTGCCGCCTGCAGCTCCGCACCGGCCGGCCACAGGGTTGAGGCCCCCCTCCCCTCCACGTCGAATGGCGGGCAAGACAATCGGCTGATTTTAACCTTTATTCGGTTTCCGCATCGTCGAGGTCCAGCCACTAATAATAAAGGACCTAAGGTTTCCGTGGTTTCGTCCGTGCGATTTCTGCCAAAATTTTCGTCAAACATTTTTTTGTACCGTTTTGCCCTCCCACTAAATCCCATATTACAGCAAAATGCCATGGTACCGGTTCGTTCGTTTAATTTTTCTTTTTTCCTCCTCTGCCGAGAGCCAGAGCTGCTCTGCCGCGCGGCGCGGTGCGCACGCCTCCCGCCGCAGCAGAGGCGTTGTCGTCAGAGTATGCCTCGACGAGCAGCCGTGGAGGCGGCGCACTTCAGGATGCGGTCGAGGTTGAGGATGCGCCCATTTGAACGGGAGGATTCCTGGGATGTGCAACACAAGCCGCCGCCTGCCCCAACTCCTGCTAGGCACCGAGCTCCCGCCACTCGATCCGGTCGTGCACCCCCGAGTCGACCGCCACCAAGATCCGCGCATTCGTCTCGCTGCTACCTTTTTCGGGCGTGCAGCCCCTCTCTGGTTATTACACTTTGAGGAGTAGCAATACTGAGTGTGGCCTACTTCTCCATGGCGAGGTACGAGGCGAGAGGGCGCCACCGCCGTCGCCAGCACTGGCCATACGGAGGCGGCGCAAAACTCACGTATCAGGGGTTGGATACGATGGGATACGGGGATACGGCCGGATACGTATCCCGTACGTATCTGTCGATTTTTTGTTTTTTTTTTAAGGAAATAATTCGGACGCCCGAGCAAGATAGGGGACGAACGCAGAGCTACCCGGGCCGCCAGATCTGGGCCCACCTGGCCCAGACCGAATCCCGGACGCCCCGAAGCCCACGCGGCGGCGGGGAGGAGGGAGGGCGGGGCGCGGGGAGCGACGCGGAGCGAAACGTTTTTTTCCCAATGTGGATAATCAGGGGACGCAAGAGCGACCGCCCGGCCTCCAGTCACCATGGATGAACCCTCCCAAACTCCCGAGTCCTGGCAGGAGTCGCGAGACGCCCCTTGGAGGGGGGCCTAATCAGACATCGCCCGAGTAACCATTCCTGTACGACCCCCCAGCAATGATCTGTGTTTCCTTCTTGTACGACACCAGATTCCGCACGATGTGCTTCGTTGCTAGTCTCTCCCATTTACGCCCGCTCTGATCCTTCCCTCACCGTGGCAAAGCAGCGTAGTTCATCATATATCCCTATCCATCCAGAGGTGCACCAACTCTTGTCATGTGTTCAATTAGCTCACGCCATACATCGACCAGTCAATTAGCCAACCCGTTGCATACTATTTTGGAGACACCTTGCTGACAATCCAGCCAATGTATGGGTATATGAACCAGTAGAAGTATCTGTAAGGGACCGAGGTGGGACTAACGACAAGAAATCGAGGCATATGAAAACAAAAGGAAGCGAGACAGAAAGGAATAGATCAACGCTCCGTGCTCGGGAATTGGCCCGATCTGGTGAATTGGGCCGTTTGGGCAGCCCAAATCAAACGAAGGCAGCGATCGCCCAGCTCGCGAGCGTTTGATCGACCCGAAAACACAACGCGGCGAGGTATAAACTGAATCGAAACGGTACGTGGTATCTGTCTGTATTATGTGATTTGGTGGGAGGACAAAACGGTCCAAAAAAAAAAGCGTTGACGAAACTTTTTGGCAGAAACCTTAGCTCCTTTATTATTAGGTATAGATAAAATAAGAGGCAGAGCCTCGGTGCCGCGTGGTAGAGAAGAGAACCAAACATGACGATGTTGGGCACGTTTTCTTACTAGATACAATTATATAGCGTCCCATATTTGTATAATGAACTTCATATTTTAAAGAAATCGTCCCAACGTCCTACCGTTGGTTTGTTGAACCTTGCATTAGTCAAAGTATGTTGTGATTAAATATCATGTAACCGAAAGGACAAACGGTTGAACCGTCGCATTTTTTGCATTATAATGACAGGAGAAGCTACTCTGCTGCCAACTGGAGTAGTTCACTGTGGTTGGACTAGACGTACAGAAACATTCAAACATTAGGGCCACAATCAAATCAATGCAAGATGAGAACAAAGCTGGGGCATCATAATGTGCCATGGATCGGTACACCCTACTTAGAGCATCTCCAGCCGCGTCCCCCAAAGCGTCCCCCAAAGGGATTTGGTGCGCGCCGGACAGAAAATGCGTTCTAGCCGTGTCCCCCAAAGCCCTTTTTTGTCCGGCGCGCCCCTAAACGGTGTCCGGCGCCCCGAGCCCGTCCCCGTCCCACAGGGGACGCACCGGGGACGCCGGACACAACGAAAAGCGAGGCGGGGAGTGGCGGGGCCGACCCGTCAGCGGCACAATTAATTTAAACCTCACCGTCGCCTACCTCGCGACGGAAGTTATTGGCGCGCAGCGACGGTGCAGTTCCCGCGAGAGGGCGCAGCGACGCGTCCCGTCGCGCCTAGCTCTGCGTGCCGGCGTTAATGAGCGCCACCACTCCTCCGCCTCCCTCCGGCCTATAAAAAGGGGCGCCTCTCATCGTCCCTCTCACACACAAACCCTAGCGCCTCTCTCCCAAACCCTAGCCGCCACCATCTCTCAACAAGACTCGACGCTATGTCTGGTAGAGGCGGAGGCCGACCTCGCGGCCGTGGTCGTGGTCGTGGTCGTGGCCGCGGCATAGCTGAACGCTCGCCGTCGCCTCCCACGCCGTCGTCTTCATCGTCGGAGATGGACGTGGAGCCGGACGTCTCGTTCGAGTTCGTCCACGTCCTCAAGGGCGACCCGCGCGGCATCCAGCAGGCTGCCGGACTCCTTCGCCGAGTACGTCGGCGGCGTACGCCCGCGCACGATGCATCCGCGGGAGCATTCGTGCGGCTACTGCCGGTGGATCGTCAAGGCGATCTACGACGCGCGCGGCAAGATGTACCTCAACATCGGGCCGGGAGAAGTTCGCGCGCCACCACAGCCTCGAAGCCGGCTTCATCCTCGTGTTCTCCTACTTCGGCAACAGGGACATGAGCGTCAAGGTCTTCGACGAGAGGCGCTGCCTCCGGGACTACCACGTCGACAGGGAATCCCACGACGACAGCACCGACGAGGAGGACGACTAAGTGTTGTTTCTTCGCAGCGAATACGTGCACGGAGGTTTCTGCCTGTTCGCCTCATCGGTAGAACCAACAAGGGCACCATCCTCCCGCTGGATTTTCCAGTTTAGGTGACTGGGTGTGCCCTCGAGTGTTCTTTCTTAGCAGCGAACACAGGAAACCTTCGATGCACGGCCTAGTTAGGTTTAGTTTCTTTGCAATATTTTATATTTGTGTCCACCATGGTTCAAACTATGTATTAGTTTGTGGAAAACCATGTTCCAAACTATGTCTTCGTGTAAACCACGTTCCCAATTATGTATTAGTTTGTGGAAATTGAAATAAAAATGCCAAGAAAAATTATTTTAAATGTTTGGGGGCGGTGTTTGGGGGACGCGGCTGGGGAACGACGTCCCCCAAACGCGGCACGAACGAAACACGTCCCCAAACGCTCGATCCGGCGTGGTTTGGGGGACGGTTTGGGGGACGCGACTGGAGATGCTCTTACCTGCTCTAACGGCAACGCGAGAAATTAACAAGACCAGATAGGTAATTCCGTAGTTCACATGAGCTGCAAGAAATTTAAAGGTAGCATTTAAATTTAGAGAAACAAAGGCAAATTGCAGGCGAGCTAGAACTTTTACCAAACTAGATGATTCCCCCGCGCGTTGCTGCGGTTATTCTTACAATATATATCAGTAAACATTAAGAAATAAATAAAACAATGAATTAGTTGTTTCCCTGTATTGTAGTTATTTCAATTTACAGAATGTACCATAACATGCCAATGCATGCAAAATTGCAGACCATGTATTTAGATGCGTGCTAAGATTTACATCCAAGAGCGCAATAGTTAAAATGTTTATATATGTTCCAACAGAACATATAACCCTTGTCAAACAATTCAAGAAAATTAAGATTATAACAATATATGTATATCTATACCTAATAATAAAGGAGCTAACGTTTCCTTGGTTTCGTCCGTCATAATGCGCTTTGGTCCATCCGCCTGTACGTTTTCGTCCGTCGTCCGAAGCTGAAGTTTTGTTCGTCCGACGGTCTATTCTTCCTACATTTTGCTTCCTGCCACACGAGCACCGTAGATTCCCGGAAAAACCCGATTGCTTAGGCTTCAACCATCGTGCAGCGTCACATTGCCGTATTGGTGTTGGACCCAGCTACGATTGGCAAGCGATCTCTTGGATGCTCCGATCGTAATAAAAGGTAAATAAGTCTCGTGAAGGAAACTGATCCTACGCAAAGTCGGGTATCCTGTCTCGGAGCCATCGTTGACCTTCATCAAACCAAATCGATCGATCCGATCAACAAATTCAGAGTTCCAAGCTATGAGATATGCGAGCCAGCGATTCGACGAGATAGGTATAAATCGCAGGAGCTCGCTGTAGTTGGGTTTCGCCGGAGGGGAGGACGGAAGGAGGCGCTCGGCTAGGTCGAGTTGTGGGTGTCGCTCGGGTGGGCTCATAGAGCGACAAGTTGCGGACATGAACTCCAGGAGGTCTTCGTTGATCGGAGAAGCTTCCTCAGGCGGAAATTTTACAGGGTCAAGGATTTTAGGTGCTCACGCCTCATGGCCAGATCGACCTACTGCTCAAATTTGAAGATAGCTCATCGGTGCGTCCTGCAACGCTTTTTCACGTGGCAACGGAGTCTACGAGAAGATATGCTGCCGCCCGCCATCTGCTTGTGGTCGACTACATCTGCCACACAGCTGGTCGATCCAACTCGGCGAGTTCAGGTCGCTCAATTCAGGTTGACCATATGTCCGTGTGAGCAGCAAAGCAATAAAAAATGGAGAAGTCGAATCAGCCTGTTTACTTTTCATCGGGAGGTCAACAACTATGCTTCGTTTGCCATCAGCTATTCACATGCACCAGCGGTGGTATGTGCAAGTTCAGTCTCCTTGAATTCTTGCTGGGGGAGGAGACACTAATTGCGATCACCAGCGGTGGCATGTGCAAGTTCAGTCTCCTTGAATTCTCGCTGGAGGAATACACTATAATAAATTCACCTGAGCCTTCGGATTGCGGAACGGTTCCGTGCTTGGAATATTTGGGGATTATTGTGATTAAGTTGAAGACAAAAGGTTAGCATTGTAAATACCATGCTTGATATCACCATGAAATCAACTTCCTGATTCAATTTAAGAGAATCCGCGGCATCTGGCCATATTTGACAGAATGCTTGAAGTCAACATATCCTTGCTACATCAGCAAGTTCTCTCCTGGATTATACAGGAACTTCATTCTGCTATCGCGCAGTACTGTATGTCCACAGTTACTCTGTATTTCCTGCTCATTTTTGTTAGCTAAAGGAGTGCGTTACCTCACAAGAGAGAGATGTGAGCTGCATAATTTCTTCTTTAGTAAATTCTATGTCTACTGAGATCGTTCATTGATGTAGATAAACACATTATACATGCAACCGTTCTTTTGAACAACAAATTTGTTTCAACTCCTAATGAATCCCAATTGGTTTATAAATGATTAATTTTTTTGTTTTCCTTGTAGGTTTCAGTTTTGTAAGTTGAACATCTCCTAAAATATTTTGACATCATCTTTTCTTGTGATGTTCTGTGTCAGCGTGGATTCGATGGCCTCCGGCAAAAAATTGGAGCATGGTGAGTGCAGCTGAAAAATTCAGTATATTTTCTTTAAGTGATCACAGCTGCTACCATATGGAAATATAGAGGTTTACAGTTAATTAGACTGTTGAATACTACCTGCAAAGGTAGCTTACGAGACAAACTCTTAAGGACCAACAATACTTTACCACATTTGAAATGTTTCCGATTCTTGCAAATCTATGTCAAAATACACAAGTCCAGTCATACTTATGAATGTTATTTAAGCTCAAACTGAAAGACCGATAGTAGAACATCATGCAAAACTTGAATGCAGTTACCTCTTTTTGAGTGCCATACTGCAGAGAGCATTAGTATGACGATCGTTTGTCTACAACATTGCAGGTAAGAAACATTCACTTACAACCAAAGAGATCGTCGCAACGGTGTTTAGGACAAAGGAAATAGACGTAGTGGGTGGGTGTGGTCAAGGTGCACTGTGATATTACAAAGATTGGCATCATTAGAGGTGTGAGTTCTCAGTTGTGGCACCTTTGTGTTTTTCTTCCATTGCAACGCACGGGTAATTTTCCTAGTATATAGCATAAGAAAATAACAAACGGATTGCTATTGGGTGAATTACTTTTCCGATGATAGGAGATACAAAGTGTGGGAGTTCAGATCTATAGCAAGGAATAAGATCGAGGCAGCAGAGTTGTCAGATCATTGGTGCCTACAATGGAATTTATGATTTTCCAAAGTATCATCTAGAAAATTAGAATCTTTGAAATTCCTCTATAGTCATTATAACTGCACGGAGTGTTACTTTTGATTCTCTGAACATCACTGCAAGAATGACTGGTATCAATGAACCACAACCTCTCATTATAATGATGCACATATCATAGCTGCACATTCGTGCATTTTTTTAAATTGTCTTCATAGTCCGGGCTGCAGATCATCCAGTGTGGTCTTGAGAAACCCATCAATACAGACAAAATATAACCTTGATCCATATATTTCCGGAAATAAGGGCAAATTCATAACATGAAGTGTTTGAATTAATCACCGTGATGGAAACATCTTAAGAGTTAAATATTCAACTTAGATCAACCATGAAGTAATGAAAGTGTTAGACGTTAGAAGAGTTAGGACCTCACCTGCATAAACATTTCAGGTCAACTGTGGATATACCACTCGGCAGGTGCAAAGAAGCAATTCAGTTTTCAACAAATTCTTTATTAATTTGAAAAAATAGTTAAAAGTAAAATTACACATATGGGAGGGGCCTATGAATACACGTGAACATAAATATTGTTAGGCTAACAACTGAAGCTTTCCCTTTAGCAAAAAAAAAAAAAAAAACTGAAGCTTTCCTCCATTGTTATGTCCTTTTTGTATTTACCATGAACATAGAAATACCAGCCCATATGAGTTCATCACTTACAGTAAGAATCTTCGATAAGTTATTCGGAACAGAATTGGGGATCAGCAAACTGAAACAGTTACCCTGAATTTTTGTTTGTATCTTGGTACAGAGCAGATGTAAATTCTGCAATGATAATTTAGGTTCGCACAGCGAGCCAGTAGCCAACCTTGACGTTGAGATACCCCTGCCACTCACGGAGGGAACTTTGTAGCCAAATATACAATATATGCTGTTAACAACTTGCCTGATCTAGTTGGGGCACCTGTGTCTATTTTATGCTCCGGATCAACGGCATGAATTCTGAGAAGTTCTTCCGTTGGACTGCAACAACCAGCAAACGCTACAAGAATGCTAAAGCATGAGTGCAGAATTGATAGTCTCAAGGGGAGATATGGCTGAGGAAAACTCTGAAGCTCACGGTGCTAGGCCTATCGTCGTTGGAAAGAACTATGGCTAGACAACGGTCTCGTATCAGATGGTTACAGGAGGGAGACGTTAACTCGAAACTGTTCCACGCAGTTGCAAATGGTCGAAGGACCAAGAATTATATTGCTTCTATCCGGGTGGGGGAGGAAATCATTACCGAGCAAGAGCGGAAAGTGGAGGCTTTTTCGGAGGCATATACGCACCTCTTGGGATCTATCCAAAATAGGGAATACACCCTTGACCTCGAAGCCTTGGGCATTGTCCCGCGTGACCTGCAAAGTCTGGATGCAATTTTTACTGAGAAGGAGGTTTGGGAAACTATCAAAGAAATGCCGGCGGATCGTGCCCCGGGCCCTGACGGATTTATAGGAGCATTCTATCAAAGGGCATGGCCGGTGATCAAGGCGGATATTATGGCAGGTTTGCACAAGTTAGGAGTGGGAGATGGCAGAGGCTTTGCCAGGTTGAATAGGGCCTTGATCACCTTGATCCCGAAGAAGCAAGATGCTGCAACCATTGGGGATTATAGACCAATCAGTTTAGTGCATAGCTTTTCAAAGCTCTTCTCCAAAGTGGTAGCTAACAGACTGCGCAAGATACTGCCGGACATTATCAGCGCGAATCAATCGGCATTTGTGAAAAGAAGGTGCCTCCACGACAATTTCCTGCTGGTAAGGCAGGTGGCAAGAAGAATCAATCAGCGGCGCCAATCAGGCCTCCTTCTTAAATTGGATCTGTCTAGAGCTTTTGACAGTATTTCATGGGGATTCCTGTTTGAGGTACTTCGGAGGCTAGGGTTTGGGCCCCTGTTTCTCAAATGGATCATGCTGCTGCTGCAAACAGCGAATACTTCAGTTATTGTGAACGGGGTGCCGGGAAGAAGGATCGTGCACGCTAGAGGACTTCGGCAAGGGGACCCGACTTCGCCGATGTTATTTGTATTGGGGATGGAGGTTCTGACGGCTGTTTTGGCGAAAGCCGTGAACGAACAGATGCTCACGAACTTGGCGGGCATAACAGCCCTACAAAGAATATCAATCTATGCCGATGATGTGGTCATTTTCTTGAGGCCGGCGGAGCAGGAGCTATGGACAATAAAGCAAATCCTGTCTATCTTCGGCGAGGCGTCCGGGCTGCAAGTCAATTACACCAAAACCACAGCCACCTTGATCAGAGGAACGGACGAGGACAAAATCAGGACACAACAGATCCTCGGGTGCCAGCATGCCGACTTTCCCATTAGGTACTTAGGCTTGCAGCTTGCTTTGAGGCCCTTGACAAGGGCAGAGTGGCAACCCCTCCTGGACGCCGTGGTTCACGTGCTCCCGGCGTGGCAGAGGTGTCTCATTGGCAGAGCAGGGAGACTTACGCTCATCAAATCAGTGATCTTAGCGAGGCCAATCCATCACATCTTGGTTGATAAACCACCCGACTGGCTAGTGGAGGAGGTGATCAGACATATCCGCTCGTTCTTCTGGGTAGGCAAGAGACAGATCAATGGCGGCCAGTGCTTAGTGGCATGGGAGAGCATTTGTAAGCCAGAGCGTCTTGGTGGTTTGGGTGTGAAAGATATCAAGCTACATGGGCTGGCGCTAAGAGCTAGATGGGCATGGCTTCAGAGAACGGACCCGAGCCGACCTTGGCAGGGTTTATCGTTGGCACGCGATCCGGAGGCCGTGGCAGTGTTCCAGAGTCTGGCTCGGATCACGGTTGGAGATGGGACGAGCATCCTCTTCTGGAGGGATCACTGGATCAACGGCAGATCAGCGGAACAGATAGCCCCCTTGGTGTTCTCGATGGTTTCCACGCGGAAAAAGAATAGCAGAAGGGTTGCAGAGGCTCTGTTGGAGAACGACTGGTTGTCTGACATAGACATGGATTTATCGATCGAAGCCTGCGCACAATGTGTAAATCTATGGGAGGAGATTGAGGTGGTGCCCAGGAACAACCAGGTCCCGGATTCCTTCTTCTGGACCGGATCCACCACGGGAGTATATTCCGCTAAAGACACATACCGTATGCTTTGTCAGGGCACGGTGGAATTCAATATGTTTGAGGCCATCTGGAAATCTTTTGCCCCACCTAAAGGGAAGATCTTCGCCTGGCTAGCCTTGAGATATCGTCTTTGGACCTCAGATCGGAGGCAGCGGCATGGTCTTCAGGAGAATGTGGATCCATGTGCTGTATGTCTACAAGAAGAGGATACCGTGGACCACGTCCTCATGCAATGCCCATATGCTCGTCAAGCGTGGTTTGGCTGCCTAACTGCTGCAGGTCTCAACATTGTGGAGCCGGGGAGAGACAGTCGTTTCGAGCCTTGGTGGGAGGCAGCACGAAGTCTGGTGCGCAAAAAGGACAGGAGGAGCTTCGATACGCTCGTGCTGCTCACGGCCTGGCGCTTGTGGAAACAACGGAATGCTAGGGTGTTTGGCAACACGGCGGAGCAGTGCAACACGACGGAGCTTCTTCGGAGGATCGCCGAGGAGTTTAGCCTGTGGAAAATGGCTAGAGTCGGAGGGAGGCAACTGATGCCGCGAGAGTAGGTCCTTAGGTGTGTGTGGAGTTTGGGCCAGCACTTTGTTCGCATTGTAGTCTGGCGTCTTGTAAATGAACTTTGCTCTCCTGCTATAAAGATTTGGTACGCCAATTTGGCGTACCCTCGAAAAAAAAAAAGATAGTCCGATGTCAAACCCAAACTGAGACTCTTAAATATACAACAACAAAGATATCCAGGTCAATTTGCAACGCTGCATCTCAAATTGAGGTATAATCATACCTGGTCAATGGATCTCATCCTGAAATAACAAAAGCATGTAACACAATAGCTCGATGAAAGTTTCTATTACCAATTGCTAGTCTGCACTTTGAGTAAACTCTGGCTTCACTCAAAAAAAAAGTAAAGCTAATTGTACCTGGAAGGGTTCATATTTGCATGGCAGACGAATATAAGCTTGAGAGGGGTAAAACAGTAGAACATAAAATTCATTCTGTTTTCCTCTGAAATTATTAGAGGGGATCATCCAATCAAGAGCTCAACATGTAGGCTAGCGCTCCTTCTCTGGTCATAGCTAGCTACAGCGGACATGAGAGGGCTCTGATTCATGGACAGGGGAAAGATAGATGAAAGCACTGAACAAATGGGCAGAACCGCAGAACTGTTGGAGATCATGGTAGAGCCTCCACACGAATGGATACCGCACGTCTTGCAGTTGGAGCAAGGTCTTTATTGGCACGTAATGTCCCTTGTTCTACCTCCACACGAGGACTCTTCATATGGCTCCATTGATTTTATCTCAGAGACAGTGGAGGAGAGGAGGAGGCATAATAACGGCAGTGTTTTTTTATAGGACTCGTTCCATCAGGTGGGCATCAAAGAAGATGGAGCAACGGGTGCATATAGGCCAAATAAATGGGCCTCACGGAATAAGTGAACCAAAAGGAAACCGACGAACATGCATGGGGATGACCCTAAAAAAAATGCATCAAGGGGATGACGGCAGAACATAAATCGAATGCACGGCTTGCATGAAAATTGTTGAGGTGGCTTATTTGCTGAGGTGGATAGGCTGCATGTTGAGAGAAATAGGTTAGTGGGGATGATCTTCTTAGTTATATAGGATTTGACTCGGCACGGTCCATTTTGCCCTTTCTATATCTGTTCCCACACGCCCGCCGCGCCGCCCCTGCCCACCTATCCAACTTCATCCCGGCCGCCGCCGGCGCTCTCGTCGGCCGTCCGCCTCCACAGGCGCTGCCGCTAACCTACGCGTGCACGCGTGCACGCGTCCGCAACCGCCGCCGCGGAGAGATCCCGAAGAGAACTCACAGGCTTCAAACGTAACGCTTCTTCCTTCACCCTATTTTATTGCCGTCTCTCGTATCTCTAACACTGGCTCGCATCGCTGGCATAATCTTTCCGGGCTAAGTTAAACATTGCTTTGCGCTGCAGCCTGGAACTCTGGATACTACTCCGTATTTTTTTTAAAATGTGGATAGTTGTTTAGTAGATGCTGCAACTGCAATCTGAATACCTGATGCTGTTAAGCAAAGCGAAACGGAAGCCGAAATTTCGTGCTTGGGGCGGCGAGCGGAATTTCCGTTTCCCAATTCGTGCACCCGCATGCATATTTAGTACTTTGCAATCTGAAACTGTAGCACCCACATACATATTCAGTACTTGTAATGCACAGCTGAGCTTGTTTTGGAGTTCTTTTATTTTACATTTGCCGTCACCATTTCCTGGAGCGTAAGCCGCAACATGCCGTCGAGCTTACTGAAAATTCATCATCAGAATATGCATCTGAGTTCAGAATGTTGTCAGCCTCAGAAACTAGCCTAACAACATCTGAAGAACCAGGTGGTGGGGCAAACCGGTGGCCAAACCATGAGCTAGCAGCAGTGCAGCACGGCGCAAGGACGGAGACCAAAGTGCAGGTACGTCTGCACATCTTTATTCATGCAAATTTAAACTTGAACCTTACACGGTAGGATGACAGAAACATAATACAACAGAAGTACATTACCAATCTGTGTCACACGGTCTTAACCCTGACAAGCAATCTAACAGCCCAACCTTGTTGCAGCATTCACTGATTCTACTACATGCTACAAGTACATTGCATCCTCTCGAGATAATGCCACCAACTCACTATTGCACATGGCTATCTTTGAACTGAATCAGCGCTGCATAAAGAGCAGAACAGAGAATTCTTTAGCAAAAGGCCACATTAGCATTAGTACTTCTGAAAATTGAGTAAACAAGGTCTAGGCGTCTAGCATATCTCAATGCTGAAAAGCTGAATGAGCCACATTGCTGCACTTTGTGCTAAAACAAGATAGTACAGAGACCAGAAAATATCTTCGTTTTCAGTGAGAAAAACATTAAAAATATGCTATCCATAGCCCTTCATTTAGTGTCATTTCCATAGCCATTGTGTTTGGGAGACAATGATTTCTTTTATCAACAACGTAAGCAATTGAAGGCTACATATTGTAGTTGTGGGTTTCATAGGTAAGCAAAGATGCACAGCCATCAGTGTGACAAGGGAAACACATCAGGGTACACTAAGAGTTGTTATTTCACGTACCATCTGATAACCATATGTTGCACTTGTTTCTTCATCATTGTCCCATTACTGTTGGAGCCGAAGCAAGTTCAGCAGTGAGGATGAAGGTTGATACGCCAGCTTCCCTTAGATGGCGTACATCGCCATTCATGAGCCTCAATAGGTTTCTAGAAACTAGGAGGCACAAGCCCTCCTCTGACTGCTCCTTGTTATCCTCCTCATACATTTGTGCCATGAGCTCCGCTGGGACTCCTAATCCCTGATGCTTGACCCTGATAACAATAAAGACAAGAATAACTATCACTAAGCAATCCCGTAAACAAGAGACAATTAAGAAGTCATACTTTGAAGGTTTCCTTGGCAGAAATTAGGAGGCCTATGCATGCAAACTGAAATTGCACGATCAATATATACCTAAGTTCAAGGTCAATAAGATGAAGATTTTCTCCGATGCTGTTCTTTGTCAGCTTGGAAGAAATCTCAACAGAACCTCCAACAGGAGAGAACTTCACTGAAATAAACAGGAAGTCAGACAGGATCTGCTGGAGTCGAACACCATCTCCATAGACTGACTGCTTCATAAATCTCTCTGGCAGGTTGCAAGAGACTCTGATCCCTTTACCCTGGCAGGTTATCAGTACTTGACTTACAGCAGCCACCACCACATCTTGCAACACAAATTCAGCCATCTCCAAATCCAGACAGCTAGATCTGTGACCACAAATGACAAAACAAGTTAATTTTTGATATAACATTATTCTAATATGCAGATAGGAACTCACAAATATAAATGTAAGCTTTAGTAGTAAGTGAAACCATACTGGCTAAGTCTCCCGAAAGCAGCATAGCTAACAAGTTGTGTAAATGAAACCGTATCCATTGTTTAATTTTAATCACATAAGGAGGCATATAGGCATGAAAGCGAAGGAAATTGGGACAACTAACAACAACATCAACCTACGAGGTCTGCAAACATGGTAAGCCAAAGTAAACACAAGAACCTAATAGAACAGTTTAGAAGATTTGGCAAGAAGGGTACTTTTCGGTGATGTTATCTTGATCCAAGTCTGCAAGTATCTTGTTTATCTGGTGGTGACAATTATCTCCGACATGGATCTGCTTCATCTGTTCTTCATTCAAATCTGTGTTCTTCAATGCTTTTCTAGAGTAGAGCATGCCTGAGAGAGGGTTGTTGATCGCATGTCTCATGTAGGAGAAAGCCTTCAGCCTTTTTAGCGACGTCTGCTCCGAGGCTTGCTGCACCTGTAGTGCATGTTGCAGCTCATGACTAGCAACATGAATAAAACAGAATACTCCAGTGATGAGACCACCGTCATTTTCTTTTCTGTTTGCTGATAGAAGACACTCAATGTACTTTCCGCTTCGGTCGAAGAAGCCGAATGGAGCCTTTTCTGTTTCTTCGCCAGCTAATGCACTGTTGATAAGAACACATAGACTTACAAATGCATCTTTGTTCTTCAAAAGGCAGGAGGCATTGCCACTGTCGAACACTTCGCCGAGAAGCATCTTATCGAGCACCTCATCTCTGTTCCACCCAGTCAGCTTGGTCATTGCAGCATTCCACTCAGAACACCATCCAAATTCGTCAGCACCAAATATAGGAGGAATGAGTGGGTTTGGGTTGTGAATGATTGCCTTGTAGTCACCCTCAACCCGAGTAAACTTGTCCATCACCAACTTATGGACAGTCATATCCTGGGCAACAAAGCACACTCCAACAACATGATCATGAAGGTCACGACTGGCACAAGCATTCACAACCAAGATAACTGGACCATCATCCCTCTTCGGGCCATGAGTCTTTACCTCAAATCGAACTTCTTTCTCTTCTTTACCTGCTTCATCAATGAAATATTTAGAGACCCATGACCGATACTACTAAGTTATCTAGTATAAATTGTGTAAGCAGGTGGCACAATAACCAGTTAAGTTCAGTACACAAATTATATTATAAAAAAGATAAAACAAAGTTGCTGACTAAGAAGCATGCTAAAGGAGAGGAAGGTGTAAATAAAGAAAACAAGTTTACTCACCCTGCAGAGCTAGATATAGCATCCTCTGGACAACTGGTACAGAGGACTCCTCCACAAGTGTAAGTATGTGTCTTCCTATTGCATCATCAACTCTTAGCCCAGTCAACTCCGCTGCTTTCTGATTCCACCCGTTGACCAGTCCATTGCCATCTACTGCCAAGATTGGAACAGTTGCTGTTTCCATTAGACGAACCATTTCACTGGTCACCGCCTGCAGTTCAGCAAGCCCATCAAGTTTTAGATCACCAATCTGGTTATCTAAACTAGATTCCCGCTTTGGCTTGCTGGCATCATTCAGTGTCCCTCGAAGTATAAGTTGCAATGAATGAATAGCATCCATCTCATAGTCAGTCCAAGACAAGCTCTTCATCTTGACAACTTCAAGGAAGGCTTTGAAAGACAACCTAGGGTGCATCCTTCTGCTGTCATCCATGTCCAACGGATCATTCTTTGCACCTCCCCATCTGATTTCGGCAGCCGTATGTGACCTGAACCAAAAAAGAATATCGTTGGAGTTGATCTTAGCCACTGCCATTCCACAAATCATATCACCAAGAGCAGAAGCTCCAGGATAGCCAGCATCATGGAGGCTGTCAGTACTCAGGCCAGTGGAATCCCTGTGAACATCTGATAGCCAGAAGGCTATATCATGTATCTGAGACTCGGTTGGAGCATTACGCAGACGCCATACTTTGCCCCCATAAAGGAGAGCAGCACCATCACATTTGACTAGGTCCATGATATTGGGTGTCCCTGATACAATAGTCAGGGGAGAGGCTTCTCTGAACAGCATATCAGAGAGCATTGTTTGCATCCTCAGTATGCTCTTCTCACGCAACTGTTTCTCTAATTCAAACTCCCTGTTGACATGGACAGCGAACACCTGAGCTAAGAACTCACAAGCATAACGCAGCGGAAAAGGGACATATCTTGGGCTCTCATGGTGGCAAACAAGGAGGCCCCATAGTTTCTTCTTCTGCTGCTGTTGCGCTGGTTGTTCAGACTCAGCTTCATCATCCTCTTCATTCTCATTAACCACAACAGCCATGACAAGGGATGCAATCGAATTCATGTTCTCCATATACTGAAGGTGACAACTGTGTGGTGCCCTGAGTGCTGAACCACACAAGCTAATATCAAAGGGGAGTGCCTCAGCTTCGATGACCTTTATGGATCTCGCACGGCAATCACAAATCATCCGTACTTTGTTCTTCATGAAAAGAAACCTGGCTGCTTGAGGAATATCAGTGGCTGGATAGTGCAGGCCTAGATAAGGCTCAAGACCAGGCTTTGTGATCTCGGCAAAGACCTCACCATGGTCATCTTCATGGAACTTGTAAGCCATAACCCTATCATACCCTGTAAGGTCAAAAACTTCCTTAACCACAGTATTGCATAGCACCTCCATGCTTCCACCTGGCAATGACTGGATCTTGGAGATTGCCTTGGCAGCAAGCTTGTAAGACTGCAAAGCCCCAGCAGCAGTGGCAGGAAATTCTGTAGGCTTTACAGGCTCAAAGTCTATCACCAAACAACCAGTTGCTCGATGAACAATGGCATAGAAAGGCTTGCCTGAGGTCTTGCACTGTACTAGGATAGGATTCAACAAAGAAACATCAGCAAACCCTAGTGCCTTATGCAGTGCTGTGGCACCTTGGTCACTGAAAAGTGACCGTATATTGGTGCCAATACCCAGCCTTGGGGGGTCATCAACACTGGGTACCGCATGGCTGACCGTAGTAAGCATTTCTGGTGCGTTCTCACTAAACGCGATGACGTTGAAGGTCTTCTCATCAAGGACCAATAGGCAACCAAATGTTTGGATTACCTTTCCTTTCTGAATGTGCTGTAAGTAGGCTATGACCTTCTCCGACCGCCCTTGCTGCACAGGTGGAGCGTCCCTCTGTGCTTCAACCAGCTTGGAGTAGTCGAAGGAGTCACCAGATTCTTCATATTCAGCATTGAGTTCAGCATCAAGGGTTGTTTGTGCTAATACCCTTGCCCGGGAGCTCTGGCGGTTTCTGCTGGAAGAACTTGAAGCAGGCCTTGAGGAAGACATCCCCTGCCTCAGGTAGTTCAACCACTCAACAGTCGTATATGCTGTGTGTCACTCCTGCTGCACATATAAATGAGAAATGGTAAACATTAATTATGAAAACATAAAGGTACAGTAAAGCACTAACAGCTTGGAATGCTAAATATATTCAACATGATGAAATGCTAATAAAATGTGTTCCTTTTCCTGTTTTCAGAAGGGTGACAGACATTAGAAGATTGAAGACAGTACATACAAAGCTACGCCAGGGGAAAGAAAGAAGAAGCTGAACTCTTTCACTGCCTGCAATTGTAAGTTTCCGGCGCCAACACACTCGTGATAGAGAATGCCTGAAACTCTAAATTTCCGGTGCCAGCACACTCTTCATAGAGAAAGCAAGTACTAATAAGAAACACATCTCCTGCAAACTCAGAGAGCTTTGGCTCGCGCTAGTGTATGTAGTTGTCGCTAGCTGATCCAAGGAACTATTTGTAACGTTTATTACTTTTTGAGCTCTTTGTACTACTGTTGACGAGTATTAATAGATCGGTGAACTTTTTCGCAGAAAAAGAAAAGAAAACAAAGAGCTTCTAAAGACACTTCCCATGCCTCCGCAACCCACCAAATCTACTACTTCAAGATTTTCAAAGTGGTGAGTTAGGTAATTTAGCTGGGTCACTTCTCAAATCAGTAGTAACATTAGTGTAACCAGATGATATTTTCCAAAAAAATGTACCGCTTAATAAAAGTTGCCAAACAGTTGTAATTTCCATTTCTTCATTTTTGCATTTCTTACTCCGCTATTCCGAGTATTTTTATTTCTTGCCTATCTTATCGCTTTACTTGCTCTTCGATCGACCCTTGATGATTCTGAGTCGAAGTGATTAGTTCCGTTCTGACTCCTAGCTTAGCTGGAAAGCTTTCGCTTGTATCTGGCAGTGGGTGTAACATCCATCATACTCAAACAGAAGAAGGTCTGCTAATTTTTAACAGAAGAGTCATCCATCACTCAATCATGCAAATCAAAGAAATGGTTTTACATATCTGGGAAAAAACAACGTGTATATAGTATTGGCAAGGTTAGCTTTGACCTTTCTGTTGTGTAACTGACTAACTGTATTATTTCAACACGAGAGAATTCCCTATAGGCCAATAAATTCTACTAGCAAGGAACGGCCAACCCTGATTGATTGACACTTCCAGTAATATACTTCTCCGGATCATGGTTCCATTTCGGTATATTTGTCGTACATGTGTGGATTTTGAGTTACCACGTTTGTGGCGTGTAACAAAAGCTCCTGGTTGTCAAGGTACAACACAGTTCAAGAATGAAACTTCACAGATATTACAGGAAGGCAATAAACCTACGAGACCATGAATAAACTAGATGATGATTGAGGAACCGAAACAACAAAAAGTCTCCATGCTAGTTCATGGAGATATCTCTATCGCCAGAAGCAAACAAGCGAAGCAGACAAAAGTGTGTCCAGTAGGACAAAGAGACCGCTTGAGATTCTGGTTTCCGACATTGGCATGGCGCATGGACAGGAATCAGCAGGGTCACCGCCTCACCGGGCGCTCGAAGGCACCACCACCGACCTGACCACCTCCCTTCCCCGCTCAGGCCTAAATCCTAAATCAGCTCGGCAGGGAGACGCTCTCTTTTCAGCTCGCAAAAAAGGGAGACGCTCTCTTTTCACTGGTCAATCTGGAAAGGGGATTCTGAACCACCATTTTTTACATACCACTAATACAGTACAAACAAGTTCGCTTACTTGGCCCCCGGCGCCACAAATTCATGCGTACGAGTACGACTATCATGCTAATCCTGATGACGAACACAGAACAAGAACCCCACCTCCCCAACCGCTCGTCTCCCAAGATCAAAGACGCATGAAACTTTCTGAAACTAGCAGCTGGTATCGCCAACATACATCCAAATCATACAAACGCGCAGCAGGAAGGAAGGAGGAAGAAGGAAGGGAAAGGGTACCTGGTACTGGCGGTAATGGAGAGCTGGCGGGGCCGTGCAGGCGGAGAGGAGGAGCAAGGAGTGTTGTGAGCTCAACTAGGACTGGGAGTGGGAGTGGGAGCCCCATGGCTGGGTCTTATGCAAATAAATACACCGGCGTGGCGTGGCATGGCGCGCCCATGACCGGAGCGGATGGGAGAGCGATGGGAGCTGTCGACGCTTAATTGGACGCAGCCTTTCGGATCTTCACACCTGATTAACCTAATTGACCTGCTTCCCATTGGGTTGGTGTGCCCTCCACCTCAACGGGCTGATCGGTCCGTGCTACTTTGACTTTCTTTTTTCTTACCGTTTTGCTATTCTCTTGCTGCTGTTGTACTAGTATAAGATCACCCTGTTCCCTCCCCCCTTCCTCAATGCAAAACCAGAATGCCTGCTCGTTTCAGGGGTTAAAATAGGGGACTACTAGATTTTAGTTTAGTATACTCATGTTGAAATTGTAGTAATAATTTTGTTCACCTTAATGTAAGTTAAGGAGTTTGTTAGACTGATATATGTAGACGCTATCTTGTTGTTATTCATTTTTAGCTCGACGATCTTTCTCCCCTCTGCTGATGTCGTTTTAGTTGCAGGAGTGCTGCTGATTTGTTAATTCGATGACGGAAAAGGAATCCAAGATGCCGACGTTGAAATGTGGTTAGAACTGAATGGTATATAAGAGGGAAAGAGAGTGTCCTACAAGCTTTCCCAAGCTGACAAGCATGGAGAAGACGACATCGAGAGGGAATATCTAGTGCTGCCACCCCTTGGTACTACTGCTACGGTTTGTTATACATGTCAAATATAAAAAAGTATTTTATACATGTCCTACAAAATCTTATTTCATGCCAAAACATTGCATGAGTGTTCTATGAAGTATGTCTCTGTGACACTAGCATCTTCATACTGATTTTCTTTATTTCTCAGTGTCGCAAATTCGGACATGAAATTTGGATGTTGTAGGACATGCTATAAGACTCACAATTTTTCGTATAATTTTTAACATGTATACAATACTTTTTATACGGTAGCAACCGTAGCATACGAAGGGGTGGGAGTACTAGATATGTTCTCGACATCAAGACGCGTATATGGAGACACTAGGCAAGGCGATGCACAACCTTGACGTGAATTCTTGTATCTCACCACAATAAAGTTTTTTCTATAAGTTTCTACTCCTGTTTTAACATCTAAAATTGCGTATTGTTTGTGTTACCCCTCCTTCCTCGGTTCCTCCCGTGCCGCCCCCGCTCGGGCGATGCCGGAGGACCCCAAACCCTAGACCCCACTAGCCCCGTCCCCGTGCCCCCTCAACCCACCAGCGGCGGCGGGGAGGCTCTGCTTTCTCCTCCTTCGTCTTACCCTAGCCTTGTGCTCCCGCTTCGACCCTTTCTCTAATCTCCCCATGACGACGTGTGCATCCACCTCCCGGGATTCACAGCGTCCTCTGGCCTTCGACGGCGAGGAGCAACACGCGTGAGGCGGTTTGCACTGGTTTCCCAGTGGTTCGAGCTACCTCACGCGGATCTAGCTAGGGTGCCATGGTGTAAGGGTACATTGCCCCTATGTGTGGTTTTGGTAATTAATGACAACCCCTATGGACTAATGTTTTCATTGAGTTTATATGAAGGAATATTCCATAGGTACTACTTGTACTTCATGTGTTGGATTCAAGTATGGATGCCATGAAGATAAAGGTATACCTTGTGTATTGGCATCAAGATCATCGATACAAGGTTGAGTTGGGCAAGTTCAAGATGAGCATCTTGAGTGAATCACATGCTTGAAGCTTGCCGTCCATTTGGTGATAATGGACATGTGAAGATGTGCATCAATGGAGCTTTCCCATCATAGTGTATGGGGAGTATTTGTGAGTCTTCACGAAGCAACATTGATCAAGTGAGGCATTCCGGCTTGTGTAGAGCTTGAAGAGTTATCATCAAGATCAAGCGGGATGCGCAAGGCAAAGGTATGATCTTGATAGGTTTTCCTTTTACCGGTCTCAAGGTGGTTGATGGGAGACCGGATTATAGGATAGATAGCCGCACTATTAAGAGGGGCTTTCGGTTGGGTAACTTGATCACATCGTCTTAGGGAGCTCAATCCTTTGCATACTTTGCATATCCTTATTGCCTCTTGGTGTTTCTATGTGTAAGGTTCTTGATCTTGTTGCTAGCTTTACAACAAGCCCAAGTTCATCGAAAACGGAGTTCGCATGCATCTTCTATTGCGTTTTCGAGGTTGGGCGATTTTACCGGTTATTCATGATATAAGGTTCTACCTTTTATATTCATGATAAAATCCCCTCCTACAGATTCTTGTGCTTTCACTTTCCATAGGATAGCATTTGTTGTTATCTTCCAAACAAAATTGGTTTCATTCGAATCGGAGTTCGGGAGCATTAGTTATTAAAGAAAAAGGAAAAAGGGAAAAGAATAAAAAGGAAAAAGAAAAATAGGAGGAGGGGCAGCCGGTCGGCCACCCGGCCTGCCAGGCCATGCACCGGCCCACCCGGCCAGGACCGGGCGCCAACCGGACCGGGCGCCAACCGGGCCAGGCGCCGGCCCACCCGGCCAGTTGACCGGCCTGCTGCCTCGTCCGGCCCAGCGCGCGGAGCCCGCCGACTTGCTCGGCAGTCGCCCCGGCCTGACCGGCCTCCTGGCCGGGCTGGGCCATCTCCTCCTCGCGCAGCCCACCAGCGCCCGAGCGCCCTCAAGCCATTTGCTGCCCTATGCGCGTGCTTTGCCCCGCCCGGCTGCTGGGCCGGTCGGACCGGACGGGCCACCGGCCTCCTCAGCGCCCAGTCCGGTCGGCCAGCCTGGCAACCAGTTGGGCCTCTTTTTTTGCCCGTTTTTTATGCGGTTTTTACACTGTTTTCTCCCCAACGGTTATTTCTTCCTCCCTTGCTATAAATACATTTCTCCCACCTTGAGACAAGTAGTTCTTCCCATTCTCTCTCCTCCATTGTTCCATTTTGAAGAACTTGCTCTCCCCTTTGATTCCTCCAACCATTCTTGCTCATTCTTGAGGATTTGAGAGAGGAGATCTAGATCTACACTTCCACCAAACCATTTCTTCTCTAAGTGAGGGAATCTCTTGGGATCTAGATCTTGGAGTCTTTGGTTGACTTTCCCCTTTGTTCTTCCTCTCCAATCTCATCCTAGCATTCGTTGCTTTGGTGGGATTTGAGTGTGAAGGACTTGACACCTCTAGTGTTCTTGCTTTGCATCATTGCATAGTGTTGAGCTCTCTACCATGATTAGTTCGAGTGAGAGATCGTGAGCTTTTTACTCTTGGAGGGTGACCTCCTAGTTGGCTTGGTGATTGGTGCTCCGGTGATCTCTTCAAGAAGATTGTGAAGAGGCCCGGGCTTCTCCTTCATGGAGCTTGTGAAGTGGTTGTGGAGCTTGCCATCTCCGGAGCGGAGGAAAAGCTAACCATAAGGAAAGGGCCATTATCCTTCGTGGGTGTGGTTCGGAGAATAGGGTGAGCCTTCATGGCGCGGGGAATCCTTCGTGGGACCTCCACTCCTCCAAACGTGACGTACCTTCTTGCAAAGGAAGGGAACACGGGAATACATCCTCGTCTCCGCGTGCCTCGGTTATTTCTATGCCGAGCTCTCTTTCCTTGTGATAGCCATCGTGCTTGAAGTACATATATCTTGCTATCACTTGTGCTACATATATCTTGTGCCTATCTTGCTTAGCTCTAGTTGCTATTGTTACACTTAGTTGAGCTTAGCATATTTAGGGTTTGTGCTTGTAAACTAAACGATAGTTTAATTCCGCATTCTTACAAGACAAATCCGCAAGAGTTTGTAATTGCCTATTCACCCCCCCTCTAGGCGACATCTCGATCTTTCAATTGGTATCGAGCAAGGTCTCTCCTTGTTTTAGGCTTCACCGCCTTGAGAGTAAAGATGTCGGCTAGTATAGTGCACAATGACACAATTATCTTTGTTGGCACAAATTATCATTTGTGGCGAAATTGCTTGCTTTGCAATCTTCGGACCTTGTGTCCAAACATTGAGCAATTTCTAGATGTAGGTTTTCTCCTCCGATGGATCCTCAAAATCTATCTTTAGAGGATGAGAAAAACTTACATCTTGAAGCTCTAGTATCTAATGAGCTTTTATTCTCCTTGAGACCCGATTTTCGTAGGTTCTTGATATATATAAAGCGAAAGTCGTCTCATGAGATGTGGATCAAGCTTAAAGAAATGTTTGGTGGATCCATTTCTCATTTGGTCGGTGGTGTCTCCGAGGAGCTCTCTTCCCATTCACATCATGTAGAGCTCCAAGTTGCTTCCACCTCCGGCCGTGATGATATATCATCTACTTCCACTTCACCAACGTGTTGCAAGACACAAGGTAATGATATGGTGAGTGGTGAGGGAAATTGCAATGTTGATATTGTGCTCAATAGTGATGATCCTTCATCTCTATTCCATTGCAATGCTTCCTCTTTGGACTTAAACACATCTAGCATTGAAAATATTCTACATGCTTGTGTTGATAGTCCTTGCATATCATGTGTAAATTGCTTACATAAATCCCATGATGATACGCTTGCCTTGTCTTGCTCCCATAATCAAATTGCTTCTATTTCCTCTAGTTGTTTGTTGATTAACAATGTAGAGGAAACCGAACACTCTATGGATCAAGACATGTTTTCAAATGAGGATTCAAGAATTTCTTCATCTTCATCCTCCGGTATGCACATGTGCCTTATGGCAAAAGGATCAAAGGTATCTCCTACTTTGACTCCTAACACATCCTCTAACGATGAGAATGATGATGATGATAATGATGAAGAATATAATACCTTGGTGCATAATATGGCAATGGTATATGCTTCTCTTCATGGTAATAAAGAAGCTCGTGCTAATCTCGAACACTCTATGGATACCTTGAATAAATATAGGGAAACCATAGTGGAGTTGGAGTCCCATGTTGAAAATGGGGAAATGAGATTCACTCTCCTCAAGCATGAGCTAAAAGATGAGAAGCATACTAATTTTATGCTTACACAAAAAATTGATTCCTATATGCATGAAAATGAGAAAACTATTGTTGATGCTTGTGCTACTAACTCTAATTCTTGTGAAGCATCTACCTTAAAGGAGAATGTTGAGCTAAGGGCTCAACTTGAGTTGCTAACTAGCAATTATAGGGAATTGGAAGAAAGTCATAAAAAGCTCTCAAGCTCTCATGATGATCTTCTAATTTCCTATGATGGGCTAAAGTTAGCTCATGAGGCTAGTATCGCTAAGGTAACATCTTGTGAGCCTCATGTGGACATTAGCACAACCTCTACCCAAAATGTTATATTGTCATGTGCTAGTCCTTGTAATCCATCTAGTCAAACTAGTGATACACCTTGTGTTGGATTACTTGCTTTACCTTGTTGCTCCAACAATGAAGCTTCTACTTCCTCTAGTACTTGTATTTCTACTAACCATGTAGAGGAAATAAAAGAGCTCGAGGCCCAAGTCCTTTCTTTGAAGAAAGACTTGGAAAGGCGTCATGAAGGGAAATCCGCACTTGACAAGATGTTGAGTGCGCAACAATCCCCCAATGACAAGAGTGGACTTGGATTCAACTCCAATAACAAGAACAAGTCCAAGAGAAAGAGCAACAAGAAGAAGGGCCAAGACAAAGTCAAGGATCCGGCCAAGTTGGTTTGCTTCAAGTGCAAGGTTGAAGGGCATCATGTTAGATCATGCCCATTGAAGAAGAAGAAGCACTTGAGTGAGAAACAACAAGGGAAACGGCCACAAGGTCAAGGTCAAGCTCATGCTCGACCTCAAGTTAAAGATAGGCCACTTCCCAAGAAGACTCAAGATATTGTTCCCCAAGAGAAGAAATCAATAAAGAAGAGAAAGGGGAACACTTGCTACTTATGCCGTGAGAAGGGGCACTTTGCTTCTTCTTCTTGCTTAGGTGGTACCTTATCTAACCCTATAATTGTTGATGATGATTATTCTCTAGGGAAGGATAAGGATGGCAATGTGTTTGCTAAGTTTGTTGGAACTCAAAGTGGTTTCAAGAAAAGAACCATTTGGGTTGCCAAGCCTATTGTGACTAACCTCTTAGGACCCAACTTGGTTGGGGACCAACAAGCTCAAAATTGATCAATAGGTGTATGTGGAGGTCATTGGAGACTTGGCTACTTCATGAAGAATTAAGGGATCTTCATATATTATATTTTGACCAAGTCAAGTCATATGGATTATCATCTATATCTTATATCCAATGTTCCTCTTTGCGGTAACTTATACTTCAACTCATCATATTTATTGTAAGTTACTTGCCCCTTTGCATGTTTGGTTTTGTACCAAATATTTGTGTGTATGTGTTGTGTCTTACTTACCTATCTTGTGTATTCAAGTATGTTTGTTTGACTCATCATATACTTGTGTATTGTTTTGGAGCCTAATGCATCTCGATGATATCTTATTTGGCTCTCTTTGAAGTGATTAATGGAACATCCTATTTTGGGGGAGTGATATGCTTTGTGCATCTCTCTTTCTTTAAAATGTGTGTACATGGGTACCACCACTTAGTATTGATATTGCAAGATTATCTAGTCACTATGTGGTGTGTCATACTCATGAGAAATTCAAATTCTAAAATATCCATTAATCATCTCTAGTTGAATTTTAGTTGCCTCTTGTTTAGAAGAAATGTTTTATCACATTATGGGGGAGTAATATGTTTTGTACATATCACAAGCCTAGAAAATGTGAACATATGAGGTTATGCCACTTAGAGTTGATGCTCTTAACTATCTTGTTCCTAGGTGGCATGTTTGCTCAAACAAGCTCCGTTCCTAATAAAAATCCTTTATTACTCATCTTGTGGGTTCTTGTTTGAATAAGAAATTCTTGGTGCGGTTTTTCCTCAAATACATATCTCTCAAGTTATTCTAATCATTGCCGTGCGTGATTGTTTGACTAGTTGAAGTTATCAAGAATCTTCATCCGTGCATAGTGCTTAATTCTATATACTTATCCTATGCCTTTTATTGTGAAGTTGATCCTTACTATCATTGTCAATACTCCACCGGAAATCATTTCCAATATACTCATTGTCTTTGACAATTGATAACCTTGTATGTGGTTGAATTTTTGGATCATCTTCACCTTGGATTGTTTCTTACTTCCTTATTTTATTTCCAAGAAATCTTTGTTGCTCCCATATGTCTTCCTTGTCCCTTTTGAAAAATCTTTTTGATAAATTCTCTTGATTCATATCAAGTGTTTGTTTTGGAAGACAAACCTTTTTTTTGGTACATTGTGCCATTGTGAAAAGTGTAGTGGGTTTGGTTTATTTGTTCGAACCTTGCTCCTTTGGGAGTTTTGCTATCTCATTCCTTCTTCTATGCGTTATTTGGTGAATGAGATAAATCTTTGAGCATGTTTGCTTTTATTTCATCCTTTATGCTCAATGGTTTCTTCTTAGTTCACTTGTTGAACTTTGTTGAACAAATCGTTTGTGATTTGCTTCTTAGATATAATTTGGACAACAAATTTGTTTTGTGACACCTCTATGCCTTATTTAATTCTTTTGGTGTTTTGTCCAAAGTATATCTTTCTTGGATCTTTAAAAGTTTTGGTGCATGCTTATATGTAATTTGTTTATACTTGTAGCATGCTTGCTTTCTTTGATCCATTATGTAGGATATACTCCATCAAATCCTAAATGGCTAAGATGTGCATGAAATTCAAATTTCATCTAAATATGCACATGTTTATATGGAGTGTGTCCTATATATTGTGGTTAGTCTAACCATGTAGGACCCAATAAGTTTGGGGACCAAGATGTACTTGAATGATGTTTTAGATACATTGGAGATGCAATGGAGGCTTGTCTCATCTATAAGGAAGGTGTTGTCACCATATGAGAATTGGAGTCAAGCTAGGATGATCGATGAACTCTTATCTACTACATCAAGCCATTGCTATCTCGGTAACAAGTATCTTATTCATGCATTCTCATATAGCATCCAACCTCTTGTAGGTTGTATCTTGGCATGAAATTATTTATTTCGAAAATATTGCGGTTCTTGAAAAACCCTTTTAAAATAAAACTTCTTATTGAACATTTGAGTAATTTGAGAAGATGCATATGATAGGTTATATATATATATATATATATATATATCATATTTTATGATTCACCTATCACAAATATGCCCTCTAGCAATTTATTGCATATCAATTCCTCAAAGAGCTCTTGTGTGCAATATTGATGAATTTGTGAAATAAATCCGTATTTGTGATACTTGTTGCCTTTCTCAAAACATTCCAACTAGCTTTACTTCCCTTATTGTTAGTTGTGATGTTTTTGAGATTTTATTTGGTTGAAGTTCATTCATATACCATAAGTGAAAAGTGGAGCCATAGGCTATATATTCTTTTAAGCAAACATCCTTTGGTATATGTTATTACTTCATCTTGGATATCATATCTTATCTATTTTGTTAACCTCTTGTGTGTGCATGTTTCTTTATGGATCATTTGTCCACTTTAGAAACTTATATACATAAGAGTGTTAATCCATCACCTTGATATCTTTGTTCTTTGCCGACCATCTTTTATCCTTTGTTTCTTAGTGGTGTTGGTAAAGGAGATTTATGAGTGCTTGGTTTATTTGTTTTCCTTCTTGCACTCATATCTTGTAATTGTTGGACTAAAGTTGTTCTTGATAAGCATATTCTCTTTATCTTAGTTGCGTTCTAAATGATATATAGGGAGTGAGGATTCCATGTTTGTGCATATTGTATTCAAATGCAAACATTATAAATTGTGCACGAACCTTGGGGAGCTTTCTTATTTTATTTAGAGCACTTATCTCTCTTATCATGATATCTTTGTTTGTCCAATGGGATCTTTGATTGCTTGCTTTATTTGTTGAAGCTCACTTCACCATGTTATCTTTATGCAATCTTTGATCCTCAATATAGTTTGACTTCCTTCAAGTATTCGTCATTGGATATGTGCACTTGATTCCACTCAAATTATGAAAAGTGCACACTTTGGGGAGGAACTCACATTATATTGGCCTTCTAAAATTTTCACCCATTTTGACAATCGATGCCAATGGGGGAGAAGTTTAGAGGGTTTAAGGGAATGGTTTTATAATTAAGTTTGGTTTGTGCTTAAGTGTTTTGTCCTCTCATGCATTCCATATTTATATGTCTTGCATGGTTGTATATATATAGTGGAAACTATCCCAAAGGTTAATCTTGACAATATATGCAATGAATTCATGTTCATCACACGTGCATACATTGTGGGGGAGTTTTTTTCTATATATATTGATTCTACTCACATCTCTCGCATTTGTTGTAGTTGTGTGAGTAGAGCCGGTTTTGATATGGGCTAGTAGCTTTGTGTTACTTGACCATATCAAATACAACCTCTTGTATACAACTTATTCTCGGATAAGTTGAGTACTTGTTTCTAATATTCATTATATAAACCCTCTTATTGTGGTTATCATCAATTACCAAAATGGGGGAGATTGTAAGGGTACATTGCCCCTATGTGTGGTTTTGGTAATTAATGACAACCCCTATGGACTAATGTTTTCATTGAGTTTATATGAAGGAATATTCCATAGGTACTACTTGTACTTCATGTGTTGGATTCAAGTATATGGATGCCATGAAGATAAAGGTATACCTTGTGTATTGGCATCAAGATCATCGATACAAGGTTGAGTTGGGCAAGTTCAAGATGAGCATCTTGAGTGAATCACATGCTTGAAGCTTGCTAGTCCATTTGGTGATAATGGACATGTGAAGATGTGCATCAATGGAGCTTTCCCATCATAGTGTATGGGGGAGTATTTGTGAGTCTTCACGAAGCAACATTGATCAAGTGAGGCATTCCGGCTTGTGTAGAGCTTGAAGAGTTATCATCAAGATCAAGCGAGGATGCGCAAGGCAAAGGTATGATCTTGATAGGTTTTCCTTTTACCGGTCTCAAGGTGGTTGATGGGAGACCGGATTATAGGATAGATAGCCGCACTATTAAGAGGGGCTTTCGGTTGGGTAACTTGATCACATCGTCTTAGGGAGCTCAATCCTTTGCATACTTTGTATATCCTTATTGCCTCTTGGTGTTTCTATGTGTAAGGTTCTTCAGCTTGTTGCTAGCTTTACAACAAGCCCAAGTTCATCAGAACGGAGTTCGCATGCATCTTCTATTGCGTTTTCGAGGTTGGGCGATTTTACCGGTTATTCATGATATAAGGTTCTACCTTTTATATTCATGATAAAATCCCCTCCTACAGATTCTTATGCTTTCACTTTCCATAGGATAGCATTTGTTGTTATCTTCCAAACAAATTGGTTTCATTCGAATCGGAGTTCGGGAGCATTAGTTATTAAAGAAAAAGGGAAAAGGGAAAAGAATAAAAAGGAAAAAGAAAAAAAGGAGGAGGGGCAGCCGGTCGGCCACCCGGCCTGCCAGGCCATGCGCCGACCCACCCGGCCAGGACCGGGCGCCAACCGGACCGGGTGCCAACCGGACCGGGCGCCAACCGGGCCAGGCGCCGGCCCACCCGGCCAGTTGACCGGCCTGCTGCCTCGTCCGGCCCAGCGCGCGGAGCCCGCCGGCCTGCTCGGCAGCCGCCCGGCCCGGCCGGCCTCTGGCCGGGCTGGCTCATCTCCTCCTCGCGCAGCCCGGCGCCGGCGCCCTCAAGCCATTTGCTGCCCTGTGCGCGTGCTTTGCCCCGCCCGGCTGCTGGGCCGGTCGGACCGTACGGGCCACCGGCCTCCTCAGCGCCCAGTCCGGTCGGCCGGCCTGGCAACCGGCTAGGCCTCTTTTTCTACCCGTTTTTTATGCGTTTTTACCTTGTTTTCTCCCCAACGGTTATTTCTTCCTCCCTGGCTATAAATAGCCTTTCTCCCACCTTGAGACAAGTAGTTCTTCCCATTCTCTCTCCTCCATTGTTCCATTTTGAAGAACTTGCTCTCCCCTTTGATTCCTCCAACCATTCTTGCTCATTCTTGAGGATTTGAGAGAGGAGATCTAGATCTACACTTCCACCAAACCATTTCTTCTCTAAGTGAGGGAATCTCTTGGGATCTAGATCTTGGAGTCTTTGGTTGACTTTCCCCTTTGTTCTTCCTCTCCAATCTCATCCTAGCATTCGTTGCTTTGGTGGGATTTGAGTGTGAAGGACTTGAACACCTCTAGTGTTCTTGCTTTGCATCATTGCATAGTGTTGAGCTCTCTACCACGATTAGTTCGAGTGAGAGACCGTGAGCTTGTTACTCTTGGAGGGTGACCTCCTAGTTGGCTTGGTGATTGGTGCTCCGGTGATCTCTTCAAGAAGATTGTGAAGAGTGCCGGGCTTCTCCTTCGTGGAGCTTGTGAAGTGGTTGTGGAGCTTGCCATCTCCGGAGCGGAGGAAAAGCTAACCATAAGGAAAGGGCCATTATCCTTCGCGGGTGTGGTTCGGAGAATAGGGTGAGCCTTCGTGGAGCGGGGAATCCTTCGTGGGACCTCCACTCCTCCAAACGTGACGTACCTTCTTGCAAAGAAGGGAACACGGGAATACATCCTCGTCTCCGCGTGCCTCGGTTATTTCTATACCCGAGCTCTCTTTCCTTGTGATAGCCATCGTGCTTGAAGTACATATATCTTGCTATCACTTATGCTACATATATCTTGTGCCTATCTTGCTTAGCTCTAGTTGCTATTGTTACACTTAGTTGAGCTTAGCATATTTAGGGTTTGTGCTTGTAAACTAAACGATAGTTTAATTCCGCATTCTTACAAGACAAATCCGCAAGAGTTTGTAACTGCCTATTCACCCCCCCTCTAGGCGACATCTCGATCTTTCACATGGTCCTCCATGGCGCCTCCCTGCTTTGGTGTGGGGCTGGACGACCAGTGCCACCGTTGACGCCAGATCCGGTGAGCTCGCTAGCTCTGCGGTGTCTCTCCTCCGGTGCTTTTTTGAGGAACACGTGGCTCTCATGGAAGCTTCAGTGGTTTTGGTTGAGGGCGGTTGGTGTGGTTAGGGAATTAGGAAGAGTGTCTGTCACGGTTGCTAGGGTGGCTTGCTTCACGTGGGTGGTTTGTCCTTCCTCTGGTGGCAGGCGCGGTTGCCTCCTTGGTGCATCGGGGCGGCATCCCTAAGCGGTGGGCATGACAATGGCTTGGCGGCAGGCTCCACTCTGCTAGGTGCTGGATAAATTCTTTGACCTAAAGGGCAGTGAGGTCATCGGCGTGGGACGATCGTTGTGAGCACTCCTCAATCTAGGTGTCTCGCCTGCTCAGAGCTCTACTCATGTTGTTGTTGTGACTTTGTCGGACAATGGCCATATACCTTGGTGAAAATCTTGCATGGCGTTGCTAGTGATAGTGGTCGGTCAGACAAACAAGGTATCCGACATATATTGATGGTGAGCAAAGTCGTCAGAACAACTAGGATTACAACGATTCTGCTATGGAATGAGTATTGGGTGCCCTCCCCGGAGGCTCCTCCTAGACTTTATATAGTAGGCTAGGTCATGGAGACTAACTCGGGTCAGTTACAAATTACAATGTCGGTTTTCCTTTACGGGCTATTACTTGCCTATGTTATCTAGTTCTTGGGATTCATATGCTTCTGGGCTTCATGGGTTTCACATACTCCTTCCTAGATCTGTACCAGCAATAGCCAATCTTGAGGACCCAATATGATATCCCCATGTCACCGTTATCTTCTTGAAGGCACCGTCTTGGGAGCCTAGTGTTTGCCAGGGTGGGGGTGCTTTGCGGGCGTTGGCAGTGCCCTACTCGTCATGGTCTCTTTTCTTGTGGGTGTTTGTGTTCGTCTTCTCCCCTGGCCGTCTCGTTGTCTTCCTACCTTTCGGGCTCTAGGGTGAACTTCTCCAACCCCGACGATACGATGTTCTTAACCGAGTGAAGAAGCAGGGGCCCTCTTCAGGGAGACGGATGGCACTTCAACGACGGGAAGCCCTAGGTTGAGGTTGCGGGCACAATCTCTTCAACTGTTGCATCGTCAAGATTTGCACCCGCGTCACCTCCACTCACCGATTGTCGCGGCTCATGAGGTCTCGGAGCTTTCAAGTGGTGTGTTGTTTATTTTTTTGTTTCCTTGTTGCTCCTTTTTCTTGCAAGCTGCTTTCCTCGGCACATGTTGTAAAATTGTAATCTACCCTATGTGCCTTCATTAATTCAAAGTCAAATCATTTGAGTCTACAATCTAAATAGTGTTGGTGTTAGCTTGGGTAGAAATTGTAAGGAAATTTATGTTTCGACTAAGGCTCCGAGACATATGGAGTTTGGCTATCTTACGGTCACTCTTTAGTTTCCTTCTTACGGGTAGGTTGTATATCGTTTCGAACCTACCGCTTAAATAGTGTTGGTATTAGATTGGGTAGAAATTCTAAGGAAATCTCCGTTTCGACTAACGCTCTGAGACATATGGAGTTTGGCCGTCTTACGATCACTCTTAAGTTTCCGGCTTCCGGGTAGGTTGGATATCATTTCGAGCCTACCGTCTAAATAGTGTTGGTGTTAGCTTGGATAGAAATTATAAGAAAATCTATGTTTCGATTAAGGCCTCGAGACATATGGAGCTTGGCTGTCTTACGGTCACTCTTAAATATCCGTCTTATGGGTAGGTTAGATATCATTTTGAACCTACCGTCTAAATAGTGTTGGTGTTAGCTTGGGTATAAACTGTAAGGAAATCTGTGTTTTGACTAGAGCTCTAAGATATATTGGAGTTTGGCCGCCTTCCCACTCTTAAGTTTCCGGCTTTCTAGGCAGGTTCGATATCATTTCGAACCTACAGTCTAAATAATTTTCATGTTAGCTTGGCTAGAAATGATAGGGAAATTTGTGTTTCGATGAAAACTCCAAAAACATATGGAGTTTGGCCGTTTTATAGCCACTCCTAATTAAGTTTCCGAGTAGGTCAGATACCACTCGGATAGATGACGATGAGGCGCATGCCAGAATTGAGTCATTTTACCTCATCTCGTTGGTGAGGTGTTTTGACGAGGCTACACTAGGGTCTGTTTATAACATGAAAGCATCTACTCGGAAATCAAAATATGTCTCCTTAAAAAAGCCAAAACACTACTAAAAAGGTGGAATTATTTAAAAATCTATCTGTTTTCCTGTAAATGGAATGTTAATGAATAGCAGAGGTTTTCACAATTTGACTAAACATTTACATATTGTTCATTGTATCCGGGATCACGGTTTGAATTTTGTGGGCAATTTCCGAGACAGTAGACGTGATTTTCCGGTTAATGTCGGCCTTAACCGCCTGTCACCCAATTAAGAGCAACTCCAATAGTGTAGTCGGTTGTTGGCTATAAGCAAGATGCCATATCATCTATAGTCAACTTGTAGCCAACAAGTACAATAAGTAGTTGGCTATAAGAATGTACTACTTTCTTAAAGGATGACTCACCTTTCATTGACACAACTTGCCTAGGAGCACTAGAGCTAGCTCTTGCATAAGAGCAAAAACAATAGAAGAGTCAGCAGTTGGCTATATGTTTTTGCCATGTCATTTATATTCTACTTGTAGTCAGCCCATACAATAGTTAGATACTAGTACGAACTACTTTATATACATATGACCCACCTTGCAATCTCACAAAGTACCTAGGAGCATGTGTTGCAGCTGGCTATTATCATGTAGCCTGCTTCTCTTCTCTCTCCTCTTCTCTCTCATCCAACTCAGCAAAACTATATTATTTTAAATCTATAGCCTGCTGAGTGTATCTTAGAGCAAGTACAATAGAGTCCAGTCAGCTGACTATAAGACATTAAATAATATATTTTAGATGAGTTGGAGGAGAGAGAAAAGGAGAGAGAAAGGAGGTGAAATTTACTTATGCGATAAGCTAAATCTCTTGCGCGTGCTTCCTAGGCACGCTTGTGAGAGTGAAAAGTGGGCCATATATTAGTAAAGTACTACATTCTTATAGCCAACTATTGTACATGTTAGCTATATGATGATTACAAATGATATGACATCTTGTTATAGCCAACAGTTGGCTATACTATTGGAATTGCTCTTATTGTACTTGCTCTAAGAGCTCACTTACACCCTCTCTCCTTTTCTCTCTCCTCCAACTAAACATAAATATATTATTTTAATCCTTGTAGCCAGCTGACTGGGACTTATTGTGCTTGTTCTAAAAGGCAGCTATCACACTGTCACAAAGCGTTTTCCTCCGGGAACATCCCACAGCGTATAGCCGTAGGTAGCGCACACGATTACAACGACGACGACGAACCTGTACCGGTGAAGCAGACGAAGCCGAGACCGTGGCGGCTCAAACGCCGGCGGCGCCAGCGCGGCAGCGCCCCGGTTTCCTCTCGAGATCTTTCCTTCTTTCTTTTCCTGGGATGTGTCGCCGCGTGGCGTGGCGTTTCTCGGGGTCGGGCGCACGGCTTTGCCACTTGCGGACAGGGGCACGTGACCCGCGCGTGGCCACGAGCGCTGCCCATATGCCATATGGGGGCTGCCTGCACTGCACCTCGAGTGCTCTAGTCTATCCAGTACCAGTACCCACTCTTGCTACTTGCTGCCACCACTACCAGCGGAACTGAGCAACGATGTCGGCACCGGAGCCCATGGGCCTCTGACCGGTGGCACCGTCTATGACGTGGGTCCAGCCGTCAGTGTCTCACACACTGGCGCGCTGTCAGATCACAATGTTTGAGACCAACTTGCTCGCATTGTTTAGTTTGGCTTCTGGACGTCGCCAGACGCGCCGTCGTTTTATAAACTGCCACTGACGTCGCAGGAGAATTTCCTGCTCCAGTACTGAGGCTGGCTGCCTCTGTAGACCCTAGCATCGGATGCGAAGGAAGACATTCCATAGGCGTATCGGATTATTGTGTGATGAGCTTTCCTCCTCGAAACAATTCTTCTTGTTATGATTAGAGTGGCGTGTTCATGCATCGGTACACAAAAGGGTGCTTGCCATTGCCACAGACAGATCCAGTCTAGATCGACGGTACAGCAAGTGCCGCTATCTATATATTCAACCAAGGCAGGCACCAGTACGGCTTTCCGATGCCCATGATCCACGTCCCGGCAATCGAGCACGGCCTCACCTGAGTGAATCGTGGCCGCCATCACCATGACATTGACAATGGTTAACAAGGTTTGCCATGAAAGAATAAGGAAATACTCGTCGGAGAGGCCGGCCTATATGCGCCAAGCAGGCTTGCATGCTTAGGTCATAGTGTCCCTAATACAATATTGTGAGCTGGGCCGATCCTCGGATCTTTTTAGGGGCCTAGGCAGAATAGAATCCAAGCCCTTTAACACAAACATGATGACAAACATTTCTTTGGCACCCCCCCCCCCTCCAAATAAATGCGGACAGGGTACAGCTCAGCAGTGGGTTCGAGAATAGGGTAGAGGTTTTTACGATCGGGTCCTCTACCACTAGTCTGGCTAGCCTTCTTTCGGAAAGGAAGCAAGCCAGGCCCCACGGGTTATAATATAAAACTTTATATGTTTCATAGAATAGAGAAAACTCAACAACATATCAGCATTTTCACCATATAAACCACTGTATCTGAGCATGGTACATCATGATCATCGTACAAGTTTATTTTCAACTCAAATTGTGTTACTTTGACCAAAAATATGTACTGAGGTGAGCAAAAAGTACTACTACTAATATATAATTTACATTTTGCATTTTTAAAAGTAATATTACACGTACATATATACATAAGATAAAAAATAATTTGCTCTACATAGAGTCAACTTGTCAAAGATTTATACTAAACATTTTTACTTGTTTTGCGGTTCGGCATCACAAAATACTATAGTTTCCATTCTATTTAACAACACTAACCACACAATTGTAATTATACTCGTAATTACAAAAAATAGTATTTTGCAACTCAAAGGCTAATAAGTCAATGTTGAAGTATAATAGTATTCCCTCCGAGAAAAATTATTTGTTGCTGATTTAGAATAACTTTATATTAAATTAGAGATAAGTAATATGGATCAGTATGTTAATTTTTATAATGTAGTTTGGAACATTGTGTTGGACTGAGTTCCATCTAAATCCAAAGAAAGCACACTAAGAGTTGTTTCCTTCGCTCGGTGTTTTCATTTGTTGGATCTACTTTCAACAAATCGGATAAACACAAGCAGCACACTAAACATCTTAGATGTATGTGCTTGTGCCTATGTGAATACCTATAATATTCTAAATATACGGTTGTGTGGATTATACGAGGTAAAATTCGAAGAAATATCCTAATAGACTTTTGTACTTTAGGATTGTTCCCCCTTAGCATTAGCTAGTATGGCATTCTAGAGTGTATGAGATGTTGAGGAACCATATCAACTCTAAAAGAGATGGAAGACATTGCGTAGGCCTATATCGATTTATTATTGTATGAGCATTCCGAGACATGCGCTTTGGCACCCGGGAGCATATGCTTCCAGCTTTTCAAATGCGTTTTAACCAGAAATTCATGTTTGAACATGGGAGCATATGCTCCTGCTACCAGAGAAAAATATTTTAAAATGTTATAAAATATGGTTTTTTTGGTGCATATATGTCGACATTATGTGTGTGCATGCCAAGTTTCACGGAAAACTGACATTCTTTTGTGTTATGTGTAAAACATATAAAGAAATGTCTCATGAAAAGCTTTTTAAACACCAAATTTTGTGTTTTTTTGCACATGACATACAAAATGTCGGTTTTTTGCGAAACTACTTTTTGAGCACATGATACGTCGAGACGTATACGTCAATTTTTTGTTTATAAATTTTTAAAATTTTAATTGCCTTCAAAAGTCTTTTCAAAAATTGGGAGCATATGCTTCCAGATGCAAAAAGCCTCATCCGTTTATAGTTTAAAATGTTAAAAAGTTCCTGTCAAAAAATCATGCATACATCTTGACATGTTAAAAAATTATTTTTTTTGAATGCTTTTGAGAACCAAAGATGATTAAGTATTGTACATTTGCACTTGTATAAAAATATTTTGCGAGAGAATTACTATCGCTGTATCGTGGGTAATAAAGACAAAATTGAAAAGCTCCATGTCCATGTACTATTCACACAATATTCGTCATAAGTTTGTCTTTTTACCCAGGATACCATTGAGATTACTTTGAGCTCAAACATTTTTACACGGGTACAATACTTGATCATCTTTTACTTTCAGGAGAATTTAGATTTTTTTCAATATTTGAAATTACTACGAATTTTAGCGTTTATGCGGTATGTATAACACTCATATGCCAAAAATTCGCGTCCGGAGTAACATATAGTAGTAACATTAAAAATCTATGTTACTGGGAGTAACATATGTATAATATCATGCAAATTCATACTTGTTATGTTGTAGCTCATGCATGTTGTCTTGTAAAGTGTGATGTTACGGTAACTTAGAGCAAGTACAATAAAATCTAGTAAGCAGGCTATAAAAATTTAAATATTATATTTGTACTTAGTAGGAGGAAAAGGAAGAGGAGAGAAGGAAAGTGAGCTCTCATTCAAGAGCCAACTCTAGCATGTGCTGCTAGACACTTTGTGAAAGTGAAAGTGACTCATGTATTAATGAAGCAGTACATTTCTATGGCAATATATTATATCTTATTTTTAGCCAACAGTCGGCTATATTATTAAACTTGCTCTTAGCTATAGTTCTCATAAGCACCTCTCTCCTAATTTAATGATATGTCATATGATCTAAGGGTGTGTTCGGTTCCAGAACTAAGTGGAATGGAATGAAACCATTCCGCACCTAGAGCTAATTCTCGTGTTCGGTTGTAGAATAGAACGGAACCGAGTGATTCCTCAAAAGGGAATATTCTTTCTATATGCGAAATGCACCTATTTCACCGAATTGGTGGAATGTGGTGGAACGACTGTTAATTGGCCGTTGTTAATTACGAAACACACCACTAATCCAACCGAAAAATAATTAGCCATTGTTAATTACAATTTTAAGATTATAAAGACCATTATCCACTGTTAATTACAATTTTGAGACAAAAGGTTAAAGTTTGACCTCATTCAATTCTTCTCTCCAATTTCCCCAACCAAACAAAAAATGATGTTAGTTATGATTTTGAGAATAAAAAGGCCATTAGGCGACGTTAATTATGATTTTTAGATTAAAAGTCCGGAAAGCGCGACCAGATAGTCGTACCCGTCCCAGTGCGTGTCGTTGCCTAATCGACGGTACCTCGGAGGAGGGATCCTCACGAGGGGGAGAAGAAGTAGGGGCCATAGGGCGGAGTGCACACGGGACGGTGGTACGCGAGTTACCCAGCTTCGGAACACCTGCACGATGACATGGCCTACTGCTGCTTGTCCGGAATTATCCGGGCGCTTTCGCGTTGTTACAATGAGTTGTAGTTGTGCCTCTAGGGCTCCCGGGATCCGGCTTATAAAGGCGCACGGATCTAG
>NC_061510.1:357663380-357731865 GCF_022539505.1 Lolium rigidum | reverse complement strand
GCGCCAAACCCTAGGCGGCGCGGCCCCCCTTGGCCGCGCCGGCCCGTGGTGTGGGCCCCCGTGCCGCCTCTTGACCTGCCCTTCCGCCTACAAATAGCCTCCGTGACGAAACCCCCGCACCGAGAGCCACGATACGGAAAACATTACCGAGACGCCGTCGCCGCCGATCCCATCTCGGGGGATCCCGGAGATCGCCTCCGGCACCCTGCCGGAGAGGGGATTCATCTCCCGGAGGACTCTACACCGCCATGGTCGCCTCCGGAGTGATGAGTGAGTAGTCTACCCCTGGACTATGGGTCCATAGCAGTAGCTAGATGGTTGTCTTCTCCCCATTGTGCTATCATTGTCGGATCTTGTGAGCTGCCTATCATGATCAAGATCATCTATATGTAATTCTATATGTTGCGTTTGTTGGGATCCGATGAATAGAGAATACTTGTTATGTTGATTATCAAAGTTATGCTTATGTGTTGTTTATGATCTTGCATGCTCTCCGTTATTAGTAGATGCTCTGGCCAAGTAGATGCTTTTAACTCCAAGAGGGAGTACTTATGCTCGATAGTGGGTTCATGCCTGCATTGACACCTGGGACAAGTGACGTAAAGTTCTAAGGTTGTGTTGTGCTGTTGCCACTAGGGATAAAACATTGATGCTATGTCTAAGGATGTAGTTGTTGATTACATTACGCACCATACTTAATGCAATTGTCTCGTTGTTTTGCAACTTAATACCGGAGGGGGTTCGGATGATAACCTCGAAGGTGGACTTTTTAGGCATAGATGCAGCTTGGATGGCGGTCTATGTACTTTGTCGTAATGCCCAATTAAATCTCACTATACTCATCATGATATGTATGTGCATTGTCATGCTCTCTTTATTTGTCAATTGCCCAACCGTAATTTGTTCACCCAACATGCTGTTCGTCTTATGGGAGAGACACCTCTAGTGAACTGTGGACCCCGGTCCAATTCTCTTTACCGAAATACAATCTATCGCAATACTTGTTTCTACCGTTTTCTCTCGCAAACAATCATCTTCCACACAATACGGTTAATCCTTTGTTACAGCAAGCCGGTGAGATTGACAACCTCACTCGTTTCGTTGGGGCAAAGTAGCTTGGTTGTGTTGTGCAGGTTCCACGTTGGCGCCGGAATCTCCGGTGTTGCGCCGCACTACATCCCGCCGCCATCAACCTTCAACGTGCTTCTTGGCTCCTCCTGGTTCGATAAACCTTGGTTTCTTTCTGAGGGAAAACTTGCTGCTGTGCGCATCATACCTTCCTCTTGGGGTTGCCCAACGAACGTGTGAAATACACGCCATCAGGATACCAAACAAACGAGGGGAGAGATTTACCCAGGTTCGGGACCCTCGGTGAGGTAAAACCTCTACTTCATGCTTGTCTGATCTTGATTATTGAGAATATCGGGTTACAATGGGATAGCCGAAGGCTTCGGCTAAGAACTCGACGAGAAGCTAGATTTGTGTATGACCTAACTCTCGACTTGCGATGGTTATGGCTAGATTGATTGTGTGTCCCTCGGCAGCCCCTCTCCTGGAACTTATATTGGGAGCCAGGTCTCGAGAGGTCTATCCGGGTACGACTAGATTACAAAGAGTGATATATCTAAACTTTTTTGTTTCTTCGTCTTCCTGCCTTGTCCTTAAAGAATCCTTCATGGGAACCGACATAGCGGCCCACCTTGGTTGGTGGATGATCTTCATGGGCCCCTGGTTGGACCGTAGGAGGTAGCGCAATATTAGTTACCCGAAGGGTAATGCGCACATCAGTAGCCCCCGAGTGACTGGCCGAAGAAACTTCGGGCAGGGACTAAAATTGCCTTCTGTCGAATGTTTATAATTGCCGGAAAATCACGACCCCTTCAAGATAGTAACGCCTTTTGTATCGGGTGCGCGTTCAGCGCTCCCGATGGGAGTAACCCCCGAGTCTAGGCACGGATGCTTGCAACCGTGCGTAGACTCAAGTTGTACTACTCGAATGTTTTTCTTCATCCGATATATTTTTATTTCGGGTCTTCAATACCTTCAAATAATACGATGTTTGTTAGTAGTACGTAAAGGATATTGAGTAATGTGCTCAGCTTGATTCGATAAATCGATGCTGGTTAACTGCCGAATGGCAAAACAACGCTACTCTACACAGAATCAAGTCCCCGGGCATGATCCTGGATCTTGTGATTCCTTCGGGTCCATAATTTCTATCGGGTGCGCGACAAGCGCTCCCGATGGAAGTAGCCCCGAGTCTAGGCACGGGTGCTCGCAACCGTGTGTAGACTCAAGTTGCCTTACTCGAATGTTATAGACTTCTTCGGATGCCTTCTTCAAATGTTTTGTTCGGATACTGATATTTCCTATGACATCATCAGTGGCGTCGCTGCTGCGGTGGTTTGATTGATAAGACATGACCTCGAAAGGCCCACCCTACTCCTGCGTGGTCAGTTAGAAAATGACTAGTCCTTGCAAATTGACCAATACGCCTCCTCGATTTTCGCGCGTAGTGGAGGAAATGTTCCTTGGTGGGATAAATGTAATGATACGTGGTGACCTAATTCCAGATCCCGCTTGTTTAACCTTTACTTTATAACCGTGGAAGGACGAGATCCATTCTTTTCATTCTCCCTTTCTCACAACCCTTCTTCCTCGTTCGCCCTTCTTTCTCAAAGCCGCTGCACCGCCGCCACTATTCTTGGACTCTTCCCTGATTAAACTTCTCCGACGATGGGGAAGAAGAGGAAACTCGCGCTTGCTGCCGACGCCGCGTCCAGCGGTGGTACTGCTAATGCCGCATCGGGCGCGTCAAGAAGGGGTGCATCTGAAGTTTCTGCTTCAGCTCCTGCACCGCCCACGCCGCCCGCACCGGAGGTTTCCACCGAGGGGCCTATGCCCGGTGACTGGCCTGCTTCCACAACAACCAAGAGCGACGAGAAAAAAAACTCGTAGCCGTGGTATAATTTCAGCCGGTGATGGGAACGTCATCCTTCCAGGTTCGGCTTCGCGCCCCAATCCTCCTGCCAGTTTTACTGTGATGTTCATGTCCTTCCTGTACTGTGGGCTTTCCCTCCCTGCTCACGAGTTTCTCCGGCGTCTTCTTCATGTGTACGAGATTCAACTCTGGCAATTGACTCCTAATTCAATCCTTCACCTTGCTATTTTCATTATTCTATGTGAGGCTTTTCTGGGCTTCGAGCCTCACTTTGGTTTATGGAAGAAAATCTTATTCGTGAAACGCTATAACTGTAGTAGTGGTCCTTTCTTCACTGGTGGAGTTGGGTTTGTTGTCCGCAAAGAAGTGAACTACTTCAACTTCCCAATGAGAGAGTCTGTTCAAGGATGGAGTTTGAAGTGGTTCTACATCAAAGATTCATCAGTAGCCGAAATGCGTCTGCCGAGATTTATTGATTTTCTTAAAGCCGTGCCCAAAAGATCTTGGAAAAATATCCTGTCACCAGAAGAAAAGCCAGCAGTCGACAAATTGTTCGATAGAATTCTTCAAATCAAAGAGACTGATGGCCAAACTATGATGGGTACTGAAATAGCGGCCGTTTTCTTGAAACGTGGAATCCAACCAGTCATGTCTAGAGCTCGCCTGATGTTGCTATATTCGGGCCCTATGGATGAAACCAGAGTGAATGTTGATGAATTGTCGGAGAAAGAATTGTTAGATGAAGTTAGGCGCCTGACTCATTTCAGTCAAGAGGATTCAATCCCACTTCTGTCTCCTCAAACGTCCTTTGATTCCGATCATCCGCCGAACGAGGTAACTTCTCTTTCATACTTACAATAACTGTTGTACTCGAGATGCACCATTTTTTCTCCTTTTTATCAAGACCTTTATTTCCTTTGACAGGTCCTATTAGCTCCCAAATGTTTCCCGAATATATCGAATGACAACCTCGAAGATAGAGATTCTTCCATTCCTATAGAGTCCCGTACTGAAGAAAAAAAAGACTTCTAAGATGAAGACGATGAACCTCCAACTTTACATCATGGAGGAGGAATAGAATACTTTAATAACATCACTAGAGTAGCACATAGATTAATAGTGATACAAAGCTCATGATCACATAAAGATCACACCATGGGAGATAGAGATGAACCACATAGCTACCTGTAGAGCCCTCAGCCTCGGGGGAGAACTACTCCCTCCTCATCATGGGAGTCAGCAACGGCGATGAATATGGCGATGGTGTCGATGGAGATGACTCCGGGGGCAATTCCCCGTCCCGGCGGCGTGCCAGAACAGAGACTTCTGTCCCCCGAAACTTGTCTTCGCGATGGCGGCGGCTACGGAACTCTTCGTGGAATATCGTCGATTGTTTTAGGGTTTTCGCGATGGACAGAATATATAGGCGAAGGGGCGATGTCGGTGGAGTCCCGAGGTGGGCTCCCCACCAGGTGGCGCGGCAGAGGGGTGGCCCGCTCCCCCCTATGGTGTGGGCTCCTCGTGGCCCTCCTTCATCTCTCCTTCGGACTCCGTGAAGCCCCTGGAAAAATAGGAACGTGGCCTTTTGTTTCGTCCAATTCCGAGAATATTTCATGTGTAGGATTTTTGAAACCAAAAATAGCAGAAAACAGGACTGGCGCTTCGGCATCTTGTTAATGGGTTAGTTCCGGAAAATGCATCAAAATGATATAAAGTGTATATAAAACATGTGAGTATTGTCATAAAACTAGCATGGAACATAAGAAATTATAGATACGTTTGAGACGTATCACTAGCCACTGACGCGGAACGATACGAGGCTCTTACTGAGTTGCAAAAAGCAACAGAAAGTTTGAATTGTAAGTATTTTCCTCTTCCTTAGGCTTTTGAACATTACTAAGGATATCGTTCTAATGTCATCTCCGCCATTGCTTCTTGTAGTCATAGCTTTGAACTTGTCAGAAGAAAATCAACGCATCATGAACGTGTAGATGTTTTAACGAACCTTGCATCCTTTAATGAAGTCTTCTGGAGGAACCAATCAAAAGCTATCATTGTTGCAAAGTTCCAAGATTGGGTGCAACAAGTGCATCGATTCTTTGACAAGTGCTACACTGGTTTGAGGATGATATGAAAGACAATGTTTCCCTTGAAGGAGATTCCTTCTACTTTTTTGACTTTGATGTCAAAGTTCAGTAACGTCAAGAAGATCCAGAGTCTAATTCGTTCACAGCTTATTCTTATGCACTCGATATTTTGCTGCATCCGATTGTTCGGGTGTAGTATGTGTATGATGTAAATATTTTTAAAGACATCGTATTTTGTTATACAAAACACGATTTCTTTTCCAGGTGCCGTTGACATATTTTTGTTTGTTCAAGGAGCAATTTCTAATGCTCCCTGGGCATCGTAGATGCCATTGTTTGTAAGCTATCGGATACGAAATTTTGAGTGATCAGCTCTTGTTGTAGGTTCGTTGAACCCGTAGTAATTTGCAACTTCGCTTCAACCGATGATGTATGTTTTGGCGGCAGCCCCTGAATTAAATCAAGGGGACTGTGCCTGCCGTTGACTCCGTCGCTCTTTAGTACGTTTGTAGTTTAAAGTACCAGCATGGACCTTGTTTATAAGTATATGATTCGTTATCCTTGCTATTCGCAACGCTCGCGTAATCTTGAGGCTTTAGCAAAAGGATATTTGTGTATTGTAGGTTCCGCTTGCTTTACCTTCTATTGCAGCACTCGTATTTTCAGGGGCTTTTAGATGGTAATAGCAGGTATAGTCTAGGACAATGACCCTCGAACTTATTATTCGAGTTTTATGGGCCGGAATCTATGTTCATTGCAATATGCAAAAAAGTCTTGATGAGCATGTTCGGGTGTCCGAAAGTAACTTATAAAAACGAAACTTGAGTCTTTATTAGTAAGATAAACTAAAGATGATACTGCTAAAAAACAACCTTATTGAAAAATAAAAAACATCTAAGACGAAAAATTAAAGGTGCATGGCGCTGATCGTCTTGTTTTAAACAAGAGGAGGATTCTTCTTATCTTGTGTCTTGTCTAAGGGGTCGGTGACTTTGGAGGTGCCGATGATTTCATCAAAAGTATTTGCGACAAGCGCCAAAGCATTAATGTCTTCGGCTGAGGCTTTGTCATCAACTTTTGAGGGCCCAACCACTGACACCCCCAATGCAGGGTCATCTAGTTTCTTTTTCAACTTCTTGACCTTGTCATCCTCTTGAGAAGTCAATTGCTTAGACGGGAAGTCGATTGCTTCCTGTTGCATTCCAAATTTTGCAGCAATCCTCTGAAACTCGCGATCGCAGTTATCCGAGCGAGAAAACCTTCCATGGACTGTGATCTTTGTTCCATTGTTGTCTGGCATCTTGAGCTTGAGATATGCATAATGTGGGACAACCATAAACTTGGCGTAAGTTAGTCTTCCAAGTATAGCATGGTACTGCGATTCCCAATTTACTACTTCAAATTCGATCTTCTCTTTTCTGAAATTGTCAGAGTTTCCAAAGACAACATTCAAAAATGTCTTGCCAAGAGAATATGCCTATAAAGTAGGAAGGATGTCGTGAAAACATGTATCAGATTCTTCTAGCATCTTCATTGTAATCCCCATGTTCTTGGCTGTGTTTGCCAATAACAGATTTAATCCGCTTCCACCATCCATGAATACTTTGCTCATACTGAATCCTCCTATTTGAGCCACGACTACTAAGGGGGCATGACCTGGCTTTGGGATGGTCATCGGGTGATCTGCTCTGCTGAACAGGATGCTCTGTGATGATCAGTCGATATATTCTGGGATATTTGCCATGGTACTTTCTGCGAGGTTGATTTCCTGTGTAAGTTTCTTCATCTCTCTTCTTGAAACACCAGTTCTATGAATCATAATCATCTGTCCTCGTGGTGGAGAAAATGACTCATTGGGGTTCTGAGGTTGGACTTGCTAGACTTGGTGCTGAGGTGGTGGTGGCAGTGGTGGCGGATTTGACTGATGCGGCCCCTGAATGAACTTCTGCATCTCAATGAACTATCGGCAGTCTCTGAGTAGATGACTCGACTTCTTCTTATCATCCTTGGGGTCGATGTATGAATGTAGATAACAGGGAGCGTTTAATTGCTCGGCGAAAGGAAGCTCTGGGACCCTTGAAGGCCGTCCTTTGTAGTTTCCACGGCTTCCTGAATTATTATGGTTGCCATGTCGATCGTCACGTCTATCGTCATACCGATCATCTCGTCGATCAGAATATCCAGCGGCTACCATGTTGGTGTCGTCGTACCCGCGATCTTTCCTCCTCTTGCGCTGATCTTTTCGATTGCCCGAGTCATGCCTTGGGTGATCGTCATATTCATCGTCGCTGCGCGGACGAGGTTTTCTCACATTATCTTCTCCGTCAGCCCAACTGCTGGCGATTTCCATCAACTTGGTGATAGTATTTGGCTTCTTTCGACCGAGTTCTTCAATGTACGATTCCCGTCAAATGCCATCACTGAAGGCGTCGATTGCTCTGTCGACAGAAACGTCTTCGGTAGCGTTTAATAACTTGGTAAACCTTCCGATATATGCCCGCATCGACTTCTTTTGCTTTTGTTGGTAGTGAAGCAACTCCTCGATTCCAACATGCCTTTTGTAAGTCGCCTGCAAGTTTTTGACGAAAACATCAACCAGGTCCTCCCATGATTTGATGGACCCCTTTGTTAACCCCTCAACCAGGCTCGTGCCGAATCCTTCAAGTAAAGCTGCAAGCATTGCATTGACTCTATATGATTCCCCTTGTGTAAAATCACGGTTTGTAGATAATCATCTATCCAGGATCTCGGCTCCTGCTGCCCGTCGTATTTGGCAGCGTTGGTGGGAGTAGGTTTGAACCTTTTGGGTGGCATTGTTTCTCGAATCTTATAACTCAAACAATCAGCTCCTCACATCTCGCCATCGTACTCCTGAGTTTCTTCAGAATCGCTGCTATCATATTCTCCTCTTGCAGCTCGTCGTCGCCGAGCTTTATCAATCCTACTTTGAGTAATGTCATCTCGAGCGTCTCTCGAAGAATGCTTGGAGCCACTGCCCTGATGTGTGGACTTTTTCTTCCGAGGAACGAGTTTATCTCCGAGAATTGCAAGGCTCTCCAGAGCACCCCGATGAGCTTGTGCCATGGGTCCTTTGGGTGGTGGTTGCTAGTTGATCAGGTATGCCGCGAGGTTGGCCGTAGCTTCCTCAACTGTTTTTGGTCTCAACATGCCCGCGGTGTCCATAGTCATAAAAGATTTGGACAAGTTCGAAGTTATTTCCCTTGCATCTTCTTCCGAAAGACGAGGCATCCTTGCTCGATATCTTCCTGAACCTTGGTTGCTCCGAGACGTGCCTGCCTATGAGGCTCTTCGGCGCTCGCTAGATTGATCGGCCACAACCCGACATTGATCAAGAGTTGCTTGCTCATTTGACAGCCGTGCACTCGATTTCTCTCTAATATGGAACGATATGCATTAAGGGTCCCTATTGAGGTCCCATAGGGGAGCCCAGTATTGTTGAGTATAGCAGCTCGAGCCGCCGCCCATTCTTCTTCGGCGATAGTGTAATCATTGTCGTCATTGCTGGCGCTGTTTTCGAGACTACGGCACCTGTTAGCTTGTGGCGTGCGTTCTCCTTCTTCTCCTCTGTTCGCTGCGTTGAGGATGGCATAGATCTGATGATGCGCTACCCTCCAAGTGGTCGTCCTTACAACGTTGTCGATACTTTCCTCACCCGAAGAATAGTTGGCACTGCAGACGAACGGTGCGTTGTCCGAGCCCAACCCGTGCCTGGTATCGCAGTTTAAGCAGTAATATGAAGTCATGTCAGGTGACATAGAATCATCAGATCCAACTGACATGGATGACATCGATCGAGGGGTTGTTGGCGGTGAAGAATTTGTCGATGCAGATTACTCAGTTGATGAATCAACCAAGCCCGGATTGGTCGCGGCTGACCCTGTCGCCGTCGAGGATGGTGTCCTTGCTAAGTTGGAAACGATTGGTTCGGGCAGTCGAAGGATGCCCTCAGCATTGATGTTGTAGTGGATGCTCCCGAACGTCATGCCCAGTCCTCCATGTAGATCCGAAAAGGTCGGACGAGACGAGTTGTCATGCGGTGTGAATTCGAAGGACCCGAATCGAATCGAGTTCCCCGAATTTGGTGAAGAAGGGGCCGACGATACAGCCGGCGATGATGATGAAGTTGCTGATAGCATGGCCGAAGGAGCCGATGTCGAGTCCTGTGCCGACAGGTTTCCCACAGACGGCGCCAATTGTCGAGGGTACTCCTCGGCAATGCCCACCTTGAGGGGCTTAGGGTTGATGGAATCCTACAGGCTAACACGAGACATCGGATACCAAACAAACGGGGAGAGAGATTTACCTAGGTCCGGGGCCCTCGGTGAGGTAAAACCCTTACTTCCTGCTTGTCTGATCTTGATTATTGAGAATATCGGGTTACAATGGGGTAGCCGAAGGCTTCGGCTAAGAACTCGACGAGAAGCTAGATTTGTGTATGACTTAACTCTCGACTTGCAATGGTTATGGCTAGATTGATTGTGTGTCCCTCGGCAGCCCATCTCCTGGCCCTTATATTGGGAGCCAGGTCTCGAGAGGTCTATCCGGGTACGACTAGATTACAAAGAGTGCTATATCTAAACTTTCCTTATTTCTTTGTCTTCTTGCCTTGTCCTTCAAGAATCCTTCATGGGAACCGACATAGCGGCCCACCTTGCTTGGTGGATGATCTTCATGGGCCCCTGGTGGGCCGTAGGAGGTAGCGCAATACTAGTTACCCGAAGGGTACACTAGTAGGAAAAGCCTTATAGGTGAGATCTTAGTTTTGTGGCGCACCAGCCATATATGCGCCACAGAAAGCTTTTTTGTGGCGCACCTGGCAGGGTGCGCCACAAAAATAGCTTATTTTTGTGGCGCACTACTAAACCATGCGCCACAGAAATGAGGTTGGGCCTACATCCTGCCACCACCAATAATTAGTGTAGTTATTTCTGTGGCGCATAGGACAGGGTGCGCCACAGAAATAAGTGTTTCTGTGGCGCACTTATACTGGTGCGCCACAGAAATAATTGTTTCTGTGGCACACTCGTTCTGGTGCGCCACAGAAATAGTGCCTCTTATATCACTGCCGTACCCCCCTCCCTCGCTCGTTCCCCTCTCTCCCTTCTCCCTACCGCGCGTCGCCGCCTTCCATGGTCGCCGTCGCCGCCGCCTTCCTCTGCGAGGGCCGCATGCCGCCACGCTCCACCCATCCCCGCCACCACCAGCAGCACATGCCGCTACGGCGTGTAGGAGGAGGGGCTGCGGCGTGGAGGAGGAGGGTCCGGCGCCGCATCAAGGAGGAGGAGCCGCCGCGTCCTCCTCCTCCTCCACCCCCGTCGTCGTCAACCTCCTCCTCCACCCCTGTTGTCGGTGAGCTCCACCTTTGCCCTCCCCTCCCTCTTCAGCTCCCGCGCGAGCACAAAGTGCTCGATGAAATGCTCTGGATGCTGTTGTGCTGCTGTTGTGCTCTGGATGTTGATGCTGCTGTTTTGCTAGTTGCTCCAGTCCATTTCATGCTAGTTGCTCCAGTCCAATTCAGCAGGGGTAGCACTAGATTGGATGGATACCTAGATACATCGTCTCCCGCGCGAGCACATCGTCGAACGGTACACCAAATGAGCTCGATAGCACAACACGGTTGCAGCTATCCAACAGGCACAGTGCAGGCGTGTGTCGCGGTCGCCGGCACGGCACGACCAGCCAGCCCGTAAAAACCCTCGAAGGAGCAGCAAGCAAGGCTTTTCCCCCACAGGGCCACACAACACATACTAAGTCAAGTCGGGTACTTGGCGCAAACGAAGCATAACCAACCGTTGGTGCCTGGCCTCCCATGACTGTTGCTCCAGTCCCCCTTTTCTTATTCTGTATAACTTGGCTAATTACAGAGAGGGGGGAGAAGGTTGGTGTTAATTGATGCCATTTATCTGGTATGTGCACAGGGATTGAATTATGATCCCATTGCTTGCAGTTGTTGCCTGTCAAGCACTGCATGAAAGCCTTGATTAATTGCTTTACTGAAGCTTTGACTTTAGTAAAGTGTCATGTGCAGGTCATGCTGCTATTGCTTGATTAATTGGTGCTATGCTTGTTACTGATGGAGCTATAGTTGATTAATTGGTGCTATGCTTGTTACTGATGCTCGCTATATTGCTTGATTAATTGGTGCTATGCTTGTTACTGATGCTCGCTATATTGCTTGATTAATTGGTGCTATGCTTGTCACTTCTTATTAATGAACCATGTGTTGGTGATGATTCAGTTAAACTAAATGGATTTGATTTGTTTTCCAACCTTTGTTGGAAACAAATCCAAAGTCTGAACCTGTATAACGTGATGAGGACTTGTTTACTGGCGTGGATTGCTTATGTTGTGCTGTGACCTCATTAGCTCTTGCTACTGCCACTGGTTGCATCTCATAGTTGGATAATTGATTCGTTTTGGTGAAAATAGAGATATTCACAGTAGGGAATCATGTAAATGAATGCCACTGTGGTATCCTTTGAAGAAAATGGGAAGTTTCGATGGTTTAAAAGACTAGGTGATGCTAGGTTATTAAGTTGGTCGTCAAGGTTGGTTTTATCTGGTTAACTTGGATAGGCTATGTGTTCTTGCTTACTTATGCATATCCATCTCTACTGGATTTACTAGCTCAGGCTTGGCCTCTCTCTTGCCAGCATCACTTGGTTACTACCAAGTGATGATTAATCCCGTATGGTACCCCAGCTTTGTTTTGAACTCAACTGAGTACTGATAAATTTCTATTTCTTGTTGGCTTTGATGAAAATAGAGATATCCATAGTAGGGGATCATGTAAATGAATGCCACTGTGGTATCCTTTGAAGAAAATGGATTGTTTCGATGGTTTTAAAAGGCTAGGTGGTGCTAGGTGATTCAGCTTGGCTACCAAGACTTGTCTCATCTCGGTTAGCTGGGATATGCTATGTGTTCTTGCTTGTTTAGGCATATCTATCACTTACATCGGATTTACTGGTTCTTGCTTGGCCTCTCCTTTTCCAGCATCACTTGGTCTATACCAAGTGATGAATAATCCCTACGGAGCATCTACTCCATGCTAAATGGTTCTCTTTATAAATGATTTGGTCTTTAATTTTATTTATACTTGCCGATGATTAGAATGCTTGGTCACCTGTACACTCTGGGGTGGGGCCAGTGAGCCTGGTGTGATGGCACAAATATCAATCTCTTGTGCATCCTACCTGGCCTCGCTGACCCCAGCCCTGAATGTTAATATTTGTTTGGACCAACAAAGTATGAGGCATATGCTATCTAGTTGATACCACTTGGCTCTTTCTTCCTTTTTAGTGCCGATGATTAGAATGTTTGGTCACTCGTACACTCGGGGGTGGAGCAAGTGAGCCTAGTGTGATGGCACAAATATCAATCTCTTGTGCATCCTACCTGGCCTCACTTACTCCATCCCTGAATATTAATATTTGTTTCGACCAACAAAGTATGAGGCATATGATATCTAGTTGAGATACCACTTGGCTCTTTCTTCCATTTTAGTGCCGATAATTAGAATGTTTGGTCACATATACGCCGCAATATACTTTGTAGAAGGCACCCCTTTCCCCGGCCGCCGTTCCGTGAACGAGTCCTTGACGAGACAACAACGCCGACCTGCCTCTCCGGCGCAAAACCACGGCAATCCCAGCCGCCTCCCTTGTGGCCGCGTCTCCTGCGCTCTTCTCCATGGCCGGACCACGATTGGACTCACCGGGACCGGGAATAATGATAATCGCCATCACCACTATGGTCAGACTCCACAGGTGTAGAGTACTTTGCAACAGATCCCACCTTTCTTCCCTCGCCGTCCAGTGAACGAGTCCTTGATGCAAAGACCGTGCCGGCCTGCCCAGCATCATGCCGACCCTTGTTGCCCCGCTTCAGGCCATGTCTCCCGCGCCCTGCACTCTTCGCCTTCTTGCCCGGTGAACCAATAGACTGATCGTTGAAATAAGGAAATCGATGATAGCCGATTGCGATCGGCCGTCATCGGTTTCCTTATTCCAACGATCAGTCTATTGGTTCACCGGGCAAGAAGGCGAAGAGTGCAGGGCGTGGGAGACACGGCCTGAAGCGCGGCAAGAGGGGCCGGCACGGTCTTTGCATCAAAGACTCGTTCACTGGACAGCGAGGGAAGAAAAGTGGCATCTGCTGCAAAGTACTCTGCACCTGTGGAGTCTGATGATAGTGGTGATGGTGATTATCATTATTCCCCCGGTGAGTCCAATCGTGGTCCGACCATGGAAAAGAGCGCAGGAGACGCGGCCACAAGGGAGGCGGCTGGGACTGCAGTGGTTCTGCGCCGGAGAGGCAGGTCGGCGTTGTTGTCTCGTCAAGGACCCGTTCACGGAACGGCGGCTGGGGAAAGGGGGGCCCTTCTGCAAAGTATACTGCGGCGTATACTGCAACTATGGTTTCTGACCATAGTATTTGTGTTGACCAACAATGTATGAGGCATTTATTCCATTTTGTCTTGTGCATCGGATTTGTTGGTCTCACTTGGTCTCACTTTCTTCCATTTTAAACATAGTAGGAACCGGATGAAGACCCTGATGCAAGCGAGCCTGGTGGGTAGAAAGGAGGGAGCAAAGGAGGAACCGGATGAAGACCACTTTGTATCTCGAAATTGTGAAATTTGTATGAATTAAGAGTTGTATGTAAAACATTTGACACTTGCCACTATATATGTATCTCGATCGGGCTGTAAGTAATATGATGATGATGTCTACATTATATCTGTGCAATGTACATGCTATTTTATTTATATCTGAATATTTCTGTATGTTGTTGTATATAACCTGTATATTACTGTCTATAAACTGCATGTGTATAGCAGGCAGCACAAAATCGTGTATAATACAAGCAAATTCTGTGGCGCACTGAAAACCAATTCTGTGGCGCACGCGTTTCTGTGGCGCACCTAAGCACAGGTGCGCCACAGAAACCTTAATTATGTGGCGCATGGGCCGGTGCGCCACATAAACCTTATTTTTGTGGCGAAGTTTCTGTGGCGCACCTCCCATGCGCCATAGTATCCATTTTTGGTGCACCACTGATGAGGCTTTTCCTACTAGTGGTAATGCCCACATCAAATGGCTTCTGATCAAGGATTCTTAGACCTATTCTGCAGAGCAGGGAATGCCCTCTCCATCATGGGTTGAGCATCTGATATTGAAGTGTTCCTTGATATTTTTTGGGTAGTGTCTTGTACAGAACTCATTAAGATGGTACCTTGTTGATCTGAAAAGAGGTAGAATTCTAGAGTGGCATCAGCTACGTAGAACTTACCCTCAGGGATTTTCAGGCCGTCATGTATCTGCAAGTTTTCAACAAGAATCATTGCATTGTGTGCTCCTTCCCTATCCAACTAAGACATATGTTAACTTCATATCAAAATCAAAAGCCACAAGCACATTCTGGCTGGTGTACTGCTTTCTCCCATGTATGCATAAGACTGGGCAATCTAGTAGTGACATGAGCACCATCAATCTCCCCAACACAATCCTAACATGGACATGAACTAATTATTAGGCCTTAGTGAAATACAATCGAGTGACGAAATAGAACCTAGAGTTGCTCACCCTAAAATGCAGAAACCATCGGTAGGTATCTTTAGTCTTAGGGGGAATACGAGTAGATGTAGGCTTGATCATGTCTCTTCTGATCTCTCCAATAGCATACATAACTTGCTTGAAGTATTGAGATATTGTCTGAGTCGACCTCCTCCATGTGTTGTGAATCACTCGAAATCTCTGGTTATGTCCAAGAACATGAAGGAACTTTGCCACTTTCTCTTTGATAAAGGTGTTGATGGTATCTTTAAGCAACCTCTAGCCCCCAATGTGTTCACAAGGTGGTTAAAAGGACATCTTCTAAGCATGTTGACAACGTCTACATCGTTGTTCTTCTAGATGACCTCCTTTCTGGGACATGTTGATGGTGGCAGCAGATTTTCACCCTATAGGGTGTATTCGACGGTGAATACATCTCAGTAGGTTTCCTGTTGGTGCCCCAACCCGCTTCTAGATCTCCTTCCCCCTTTCTTTTACTTTTGTTGTAACAAGATTAGTTCCAACATAAATGTTTTGCATCCATGGCCGTCCGTTGTTTCTGTGACGAAGTTACCAGGAATGCTCCACGAAAGTTCATACAACAAACATTAAGACTGAAGCCTTGGCACCAAAATGGAAATTGGCCTCGCCCAACAATTTTGTTTTTTTTACAAGGGACGCGCTGGCCGTCGGTCGCCTGACACGCGTCTGAAAATCGGTTGTTGTTCCTGCCGTTGGATCGGAATCTTGCGGTTAGCAATCAATCCATCACCCTACACGCGGTCTGCTTGCTTTTCTGCTGTTGCCTGTGTCAGGCACGTCGCGTCGCTTCCCCCTGCATGCGCTGCATACCATGTCGCTTTCCTACTTCTAGGCTGAGCGGTGAAGGACATACTATATTTTGGTCATATGAGTAGAGAGCCCACCATGTGCAGCTGTTTGGTTGTTAGAATAGAAGTAATCCAACGAAAAGTTGGGTGTTTACCACAATACTTAACAATGAATTCAACAAAAATCAATAATTTCAGCATCCGTGCAAAAAAATTGTTACAACAAATCACCAAAATATTTACAATAATATTTTCAAAAACAACAAATAATTTAGGCGTTTACAACAATAGTCAACAACGATTTTAACAAAAACTAAAATTCCAAAACTAAAATTCACAAGCCAAAAACATCATTACAACAAATCACTAATATATTTACAACTATAATTAACAATAAAACCAACAAACAATTTGGGTGTTTACAACAATAGTCGACAGCGATTTTAACAAAAAAACTAAAATTCCAAAACTAAAATTCACAAGCCAAAAACATCATTACAACAAATCACTAATATATTTACAACTATAATTAACAATAAAACCAACAAACAATTTGGGTGTTTACAACAATAGTCAACAATGATTTTACGAATTCCGACACTAAAAATTCAAATAACAAAAATATCCTGACAACAAATCATAAATATATTTACAACACTAATTAACAACAGAAACAACAATTTTTTTGGGTGTTTACAATAATAGTGAACAACATTTACAATTTCTCGTGCTAAAAAATTTCACAACAAAACATATAGTGATTTACAATAGTGTTTCATAACTATCACAACTAAAGCAATCAAATAATCCAACATTAGCAATATTCTTGTGTGATCTATTTGCAAAAATATCCATATGTTGTTTTCAACAAACTTCGTGGCGAAAAATGTTGTCCATGGCGACCCTATACTCACCGATTCGGCACGGCGACAACAAATTCGGCTCATTGCCATTGGTCGCTCGTGTGTTTGCAGCGAAAATAAAATATCAAAAAATCTAATTAAACTTTTGTCTCTAGAATTCTAACTAATCCTTGACATTTTTGTAGCACCACAAAAATATAAAAGCTCGATAGCTAGCTAGTGTCACAATATTATTTCAGTCATAACCTCTCACCACATTTGTTTTGCAGCCCGTAGGCTAGTACGTGCGTAGTAGTATTTTTTTTTTTTGGACAAGCGTAGTAGTATTAGTAGCAGTGCACTAGCTAGCTATCGAGTAGTACTAGTACTACAGTACACGAGTAGGAAAAAAAAGCAGCAACAGTAGTGCAAACCACGTGAGAAAAGCAAGGTGCATTGCAAGGCGAGGAGCGATGGCGAGATGAGCACGCTACCTAGCTAGTTGCGGCGTGAAAAAATAGGTGATGTGTGAGCATGCTCGGCTGGGATCACAAAAACGAAGCGCGCACCAAGGACAGCCAGAGCGACCGATTTCCGCAACGCGATCAGTCGGCCGATCGCAAGCATTTTCCTTTTTACAACAGATGCTATTTCACACCTTGCCGGGCCTATAATTAGCCCAGTCTGCAGCAAGCACCACACCAAAAACTTAGCCAGCAAAGCAGAGCACGAACATGCAGACGCGGAAGTTCGCCGCCGTTCTGCTCGCTTGTTTGCTTTCCCTCGCACCAGAGCGCGCGGCAGCAAGAAGCATGCCGGCGGCCGCGCCTGCGCCCGGGGCACCGACGGAGCATGATCACCGTGCTCATCGCTGGAGAGCGGCGGCGCTGGGTGGTGGGCTCGGAGGAGGAGGGTCCGCCATCCTCCTCTTCGCCATCGCGTACGTCTACTTGAGGCGGAGCTGGTGCCTCGACGCGCACGGCTCCGCTTCGCTCCGACATCTCCGACGTCGTGGCGCCCTCCCACACTGCAGAGATAGCGGGAGCTGGTGCCTCGACGCGCACGGCTCCGCCTCGCTCCGACATCTCCGACGTCGTGGCGCCCTCCCACACTGCAGCGACAGCGGGAGCTGGTGCCTCGACGCGCACGGCTCCGCCTCGCTCCGACATCTCCGACGTCGTGGCGCCCTCCCACACTGCAGCGACAGCGGCAGCTGGTGCCTCGACGCACACGGCTCCGCCTCCCTCCAACATCTCCGACTCTGCAGCGACAGAGGCAGCTGGTGCCGCGAAGCACACGGCTCCGCCTCCCTCCAACATCTCCGACTCTGCAGCGACAGCGGCAGCAGGTCTGGTCCATAGATTTCAGAGGCCCCAGGGCGAAACGATATCAAGGGCCCCTTGTTCACAATAGTGAAGTTATCGTAGGGCAGGGGGCCATTGCCCCCTACTCTAGATTTTTTTAAAGATATTTATTTATGCTAAATTTGTATATATTACTTAAAGTTTAAGCAGGATTGGTGGTCTGGCCTCTTAACAATCTCCATCACACATGAAAGACTTAAAAAATATTAGAATTGGGCAAGAGAAATATTAGAGTAATGCAATAACAAACTAAATAATATTTACATTTGAAAGATCCATAATCTTCGAAATATTTAAGAATCACTCTACAGCCTAAGTACAAGTATAAATATATCAAGTATGTAAAAAAATCATGGGCCAGGGCCCTCGCTCCTGAAGACCCGGGGGAGCGCCCCTTTGCCCCGTCCTATGGGCCAGCCCTGAGCGGCAGCTGGTGCCACGACGCACACGTCACCGCCTCCCTCCGACATCTCCGAAGTTCCTCCCTCCCAATCTTCAGGGACAGCGGCAGCAGGTGCCTCCACGCCCACAGCTCCGACAGACCCTCCTCGCACGCGGACGGAGAGGCTGCTCGACGCAGCAAAGGCGGCGGGGAGGTGCTGCAGCGGCATCGCGACCTGCTTCTCCGCATCCGTGGAGCTGGCGGGGATGCTTAGCGAGAATTGAGTTGATTGCGCATCTTTATTTCGTGTTTGGGAACTGCATGTCTTTCTCCTCAAAAGTACTAGCTTGTTTGGATATCTTGTTCGTAGAGTGTGCCATGTGTATTCAGTACTTCTTTTTTTTGAAACTAGCAAGGTGGCCCTCGCAAATGCGAGAGCAACATCTCAAAATGGTATTTACTTTTCAATGTTCATTTTTTATATAATGATTTACATGTTATGCCTTTATAATAGTAGTTTTATTTAATAATTAAAACTACCAAACCTAGTGTTTAATAAATTTACGGAAATAAATTATTTTTAATTGCTCCGTATTCTTGGCTTAACTGTCAAAGGCCATGCAATGTATGTGTTAGTTCGCTTTGTGTTCTATAATTGGCACATAGGCACGGCTTACATAAATCTAGAGAAAACTCTCATATACTATTACAAAACAAATTACTCATAAAATATTTCAGTTTAAATAAAAATTCAAGTATTACACAACAATAAGGGCATAATTACATTTTCACACCTTTGTACTATAGTTATGCAATTGCATTGCATCCGGACGTCCAAATGATTTTATTTTAAATCATCATATTTGCGACTACAATTGTAGTCATGCACGTGGCAATGTTCCAAGTGATGTTCATATTAGTGTTATGTGTCTCACTCAATCTGGCAATTGTTCTTTCTATGCTTGAGATCATGTACATGAGTTCCAGCTCGAAGTTGTCTTTTTCACTTCTTGTTGTTTGAAAATAATTGAGAATACTATTTTCCTGGGTACTTTTGTTTCCTCGCGCCCGGTCTGCGAACCTTATCAAAATAATCTGGAACTTAATATGTTTTTCTTAGCTAAATTTAGACGTCATGCCATGTACAAACTTTTTAGTATGTTCTTATCGTTTCTAGTAATATTTTCTTGGAAATTTCTGTTTCCTCAAGTATGGTCCGAGGAAACTCTGCGAGCCTTATCATAATAATCTAGAATTTATTATATTTTTTATATAGCGGAATTTAGATGTCATCATATGTAAAAACTTTGTTTTTTCTATCGTTCCTTTGAGTAACATTTTCTTGGAAACTTCTCTTTCCTCACGGGCAGTCCGTCGTGCAGGTCTCATCATAATTAATAATCTAGAATTTTGTAGGGTCTTATAGTTGAATTAGTATGTTGTTATACAAACTACTTAGTCCACTAGTGGAAAAGAGGCCTTTCGTCCCACCCTTTAGTCCCCGTTTTGAACCAAACCGGGACCAATAGGGGGTATTGGTCCCGGTTCATCATGAAAACCCTTTAGTCCCGGTTCGTTTGGACCCTTTAGTCCCGGTTGGTAATACAAACCGGGACTAAAGGGTGGTCTATGGGGCAAAACCCTTTAGTCCCGGTTCGTATTACCAACCGGGACTAAAGGTCTACCCTTTAGTCCCGGTTCGTATTACCAACCGGGACTAAAGGGTTTTTTGCCTCCCCATGCACCTCCTTTAGTCCCGGTTCGTGTTACAAACCGGGACTAAAGGGTTTTTTCCTCGACGCGCGCCAGCAGCCCACCTGGCGGGACCTTTAGTCCCGGTTTGTTTTACAACCGGGACTAAAGGGGGGGACCTTTAGTCCCGCCTAATTGGTCCCGGTTTGGAAACCGGGACTAAAGGCCCAAATGAACCGGGCCTATAGCCCCGTTTTCCACTAGTGGTCTGTTCATATCGTACTTTTTTATGTGCGATTCTTTTTTCTCACACACATGTCGCATTGAGTTATGATATTGGATTTTTTTACACGAGTCTTTTTTCTCACATCAATTTAGGGTTTCATGCACACATGAAAAAAGCGGTTTAAAAATGGCGCGCGCTGGCCGTCGGTCGGCCGATCCGCGCGCGGGGATCAGTCGTACCAGCGCCGTTTTATTTGTCGCATCGTACGATTAGGAACCGGTCTTGCCTCTTTGGTACTGCGCTGTGTTAGGCCGAAGGTCCCGTCGCTTTCCGCACTGCTGCCTGCATGCGCCTCCCGTCATCCTTTGCATGCCGTCTGCCACTGTTTGAGTAATGGGTCACGGGCAGGAGCTCTACCATGTGCTAGCTATGTGCATTGACTGCTCTAACTCCCTAGCTCTATGCGCTACAAAAAGTATCAAAAAAGTGGTTAAGCAATAATATTTTTTAGCAATCAGATTTACAATAAAATTTGCCGACAATTTTTACAAAAAAATCGGAAACGAATACAACAAAAATCTCATATGTTTGCAAACAATACAAATTAGTCAAGCAACAATTAATTTTGTACATATTGAATTACAACAAAAATAGCATACTATTTTTTACAAAAGTCACAAGCGATTACAACCAAATTCCATATGTTTACAAACAACGCAAAAGTGGTCAAGCAACAATATTTTATATCAACTAGATTTAACACAAAATTTGCCGACAATTTTTACAAAACATCTGAAATGAATACAAAAAAAATCCCATATGTTTGCAAACAATGCAAATTAGTCGAGCAACAATTATTTTTTTACAGATTGAATTACAACAAAAATAGCATACTATTTTTTACAAATGTCACAATTGATTACAACAAAAATCCATATGTTTACAAACAACGCAAAAGTGGTCAATGATGTCTACGGGAGCTTCTATTCTTGTAGACAGTGTTGGGCCTCCAAGAGCAGAAGTTTGTAGAACAGCAGCAAGTTTCCCTTAAGTGGATCACCCAAGGTTTATCGAACTCAGGGAGGAAGAGGTCAAAGATATCCCTCTCATGCAACCCTGCAACCACAAAGCAAGAAGTCTCTTGTGTCCCCAACACACCTAATAGGTGCACTAGTTCGGCGAAGAGATAGTGAAATACATGTGGTATAAATAAGTATGAGCAGTGGCAACGACACCAGAAAAGTGCTTTGCCAGGACAGTAAACAAGCAGTAGTAACGCAGCAGTAGTAACGCAGTAAAACAGTAAACAAGCAGCGATAGAAGTATTTAGGAACAAGGCCTAGGGATTAGACTTTCACTAGTGGACACTCTCAACATTGATCACATAACAGAATAAATAGATAGATGCTAGACTCTACACTCTCTTGTTGGATGATGAACACCACTAACTGTGTAGGATTACACGAACCCTCAATGCTGGAGTTAACAAGCTCCACAATATTCAATGTTCATATTTAAATAACCTTAGAGTGCATGACAGATCAACACAACTAAACCAAGTACTAGCATAGCATGCACACTATCACCTTCACACTATGTAGGAGGAATAGATCACATCAATACCATCATAGCAATAGTTAACTTCATAATCTACAAGAGATCATAATCATAGCCTACGCCAAGTACTAACACAGATGCACACACTTGTCACCATTACACCGTGCAGGAGGAATAAACTGCTTTAATAACATCACTAGAGTAGCACATGGATAAATTGTGATACAAAACACATTGCAATCATAAAGGGATATAAATAAGCACTTCACTATGCCATTCATAACAGTGAATAAGTATTCTATGAAATATAGCCTAAGAGACCCACACGGTGCACACACTTGTCACCTTTACACACGTGGGACAAGGAGTCTCCGGAGATCACATAAGTAAAACCCACTTGACTAGCATAATGACATCTAGATTACAAGCATCATCATATGAATCTCAATCATGTAGGGCAGCTCATGAGATTATTGTATTGAAGTACATAGGAGAGAGATGAACCACATAGCTACCGGTACAGCCCCGAGCCTCGATGGAGAACTACTCCCTCCTCATGGGAGACAGCAGCGTTGATGGAGATGGCGGTGGTGTCGATGGAGGAGCCTTCCGGGGCACTTCCCCGTCCCGGCGGCGTGCCGAACGGAGACTCGTGTCCCCCGGATCTTGGCTTCGCGATGGCGGCGGCTCTGGAAGGTTTCTCGTACCGTGGCTTTTCCGTGTCGATGTTTTAGGTCAGGGACCTTTATATAGGCGAAGAGGCGGCGTCAGAAGGTCAACGAGGCGGTGACACACTAGGGGGGCGCGCCCCCCCCTAGGCCGCGCCGGGCTATCGTCTGGTGGGCCTGTGGCCCCCCTCTGGCGGCTCTCGGGTGTTCTGGAAGCTTCGTGGAAAAATAGGATGCTGGGCCTTGATTTCGTCCGATTCCGAGAATATTTTCTTACTAGGATTTCTGGAACCAAAAACAGCAGAAAACAGGAACTGGCCCTTCGGCATCTCGTCAATAGGTTAGTTCCGGAAAACGCATAAATATGACATAAAGTATGTATAAAACATGTTGATATCATCAATAATGTGGCATGGAACATAAGAAATTATCGATGCGTCGGAGACGTATCAGCATCCCCAAGCTTAGTTCCTGCTCGTCCCGAGCAGGTAAACGATAACAAAGATAATTTCGGAGTGACATGCCATCATAACCTTGATCATACTATTGTAAGCATATGTAATGAATGCAGCGATCAAAACAATGGTAATGACATGAGTAAACAACTGAATCATAAAGCAAAGACTTTTCATGAATAGTACTTTCAAGACAAGCATCAATAAGTCTTGCATAAGAGTTAACTCATAAAGCAATAAATTCATAGTAAAGGTATTGAAGCAACACAAAGGAAGATTAAGTTTCAGCGGTTGCTTTCAACTTATAACATGTATATCTCATGGATAGTTGTCAATGCAAAGTAATATAACAAGTGCAATATGAAAGTATGTAGGAATCAATGCACAGTTCACACAAGTGTTTGCTTCTTGAGATGGAGAGAAATAGGTGAACTGACTCAACATAAAAGGTAAAAGAAAGGCCCTTCGCAGAGGGAAGCATTGATTGCTATATTTGTGCTAGAGCTTTGGTTTTGAAAACACAAAGAGAGCATAAAAGTAAAATTTTGAGAGGTGTTTGTTGTTGTCAACGAATGGTAGCGGGTACTCTAACTACCTTATCAACCAGACTTTCAAGAGCGGCTCCCATGAAGGACGTTTTCTCTACCAGCAAGGTAGATCATCCCCCTTCTCTTTTGTTTACACATGTACTTTAGTTTAGTTTTTCTTTATTTATGGATGACACTCCTCCCAACCTTTTGCTTACACAAGCCATGGCTAACCGAATCCTCGGGTGCCTTCCAACATTCACATACCATGGAGGAGTGTCTATTTGCAAAATTAAGTTGCTTACCGATAGATCGAGCAAAACATGTGAAGAGAATTATTAATGCAAGTTAATTAATTGGGGCTGGGAACCCCATTGCCGGCTCTTTTTGCAAAATTATTGGATAAGCGGATGTGCCACTAGTCCATTGTGAAAGTCTCGTCAAAAGTAAATGACAAGATCGAAAGATAAAACACCACATACTTCCTCATGAGCTATAAAACATTGACACAAATAAGAGGTGATAAATTTTGAATTATTTAAAGGTAGCACTCAAGCAATTTACTTTGGAATGGCGGAGAAATACCATGTAGTAGGTAGGTATGGTGGACACAAATGGCATAGTGGTTGGCTCAAGGATTTTGGATGCATGAGAAGTATTCCCTCTCGATACAAGGTTTAGGCTAGCAAGGTTATTTGAAACAAACACAAGGATGAACCGGTGCAGCAAAACTCACATAAAAGACATATTGTATACATTATAAGACTCTACACCGTCTTCCTTGTTGTTCAAACTCAATACTAGAAATTATCTAGACTTTAGAGAGACCAAATATGCAAACCAAATTTAGCAAGCTCTAGGTGTTTCTTCATTAATGGGTGCAAAGTATATGATGCAAGAGCTTAAACATGAGCACAATAATTGCCAAGTATCAAATTATTCAAGACATTTTACCAATTACTACATGTAGCATTTTCCGTTTCCAACCATATAACAATGAACGAAGCAGTTTCAACCTTCGCCATGAACATTAAAAGCTAAGAACACATGTGTTCATATGAACCAGCGGAGCGTGTCTCTCTCCCACACAAGCATGTATTTATTCAGAGAATGAAAATAATAAAACAAAAATAAAAGCACACAGACGCTCCAAGTAAAGTACATAAGATGTGACCGAATAAAAATATAGTTTCAAGAGAAGAAACCTGATAAGTTGTCGATGAAGATGGGGATGCCTTGGGCATCCCCAAGCTTAGATGCTTGAGTCTTCTTGAAATATGCAGGGATGAACTACCGGGGCATCCCCAAGCTTAGACTCTTCACTCTTCTTGATCATAGTATATCATCCTCCTCTCTTGACCCTTGAAAACTTCCTCCACACCAAACTCGAAACAACTCATTAGAGGGTTAGTGCACAATAAAAATTAACATGTTCAGAGGTGGCACAATCATTCTTAACACTTCTGGACATTGCATAAAGCTACTGGACATTAATGGAACAAAGTAATTCATCCACAATAGCAAAAGAGGCAATGCGAAATAAAAGGCACAATCTGTCAAAACAGAACAGTCCGTAAAGATGGATTTTATCGAGGCACCAGACTTGCTCAAATGAAAATGCCCAAATTGAATGAAAGTTGCGTACATATCTGAGGATCACTCACGTAAATTGTCATAATTTTCTTAGTTACCTACAGAGAATTAGGCCCAGATTCGTGACAGCAAGAAATCTGTTTCTGCGCAGTAATCCAAATCTAGTATGAACCTTACTATCAAAGACTTTACTTGGCTCAACAAATGCAATAAAATAAGATAAGGAGAGGTTGCTACAGTAGTAACAACTTCCAAGACTCAAATACAAAATAAAAGTACTGTAACAAAATAAACACATGGGTTATCTCCCAAGAAGTTCTTTCTTTATAGCCATTAAGATGGGCTCAGCAGTTTTAATGATGCACTCGCAAGAAATAGTAGTTGAAGCAAAAGAGAGCATCAAGAAGCAAATTCAAAACAAATTTAAGTCTAACATGCTTCCTATGCATAGGAATCTTGTAAATAAACAAGTTCATGAAGAGCAAAGTGACAAGCATAGGAAGATAAAACAAGTGTAACTTCAAAAATTTCAGCATACAGAGAGGTGTTTAGTAACATGAAAATTTCTACAACCATATTTTCCTCTCTCATAATAACTTTCAGTAGCAACATGAGCAAACTCAACAATATAACTATCACATAAAGCATTCTTATCATGAGTCTCATGCATAAAATTATTACTCTCCACATAAGCATAATCAATTTTATTAGTTGTAGTGGGAGCAAATTCAACAAAGTAGCTATCATTATTATTCTCATCATCAAATATAGGAGACAAAGTAGCTATCATCATTATAATCATCATAAATAGGAGGCAAAGCATCATCAAAGTAAATTTTCTCCTCAATGCTTGGGGGACTAAAAAGATCATGCTCATCAAAACCAGCTTACGCCAAGTACAGAGCTTCAGCTCAATGATGTCTACGGGAGCTTCTATTCTTGTAGACAGTGTTGGGCCTCCAAGAGCAGAGGTTTGTAGAACAGCAGCAAGTTTCCCTTAAGTGGATCACCCAAGGTTTATCGAACTCAGGGAGGAAGAGGTCAAAGATATCCCTCTCATGCAACCACTGCAACCACAAAGCAAGAAGTCTCTTGTGTCCCCAACACACCTAATAGGTGCACTAGTTCGGCGAAGAGATAGTGAAATACAGGTGGTATAAATAAGTATGAGCGATGGCAATGGCACCGGAAAAGTGCTTTGCCCGGGACGATAAACAAGCAGTAGTAATGCAGCGAGTAGTAACGCGATAAAACGATAAACAAGCAGCGATAGCGATATTTAGGAACAATGCCTAGGGATTAGACTTTCACTAGTGGACACTCTCAACATTGATCACATAACAGAATAAATAGATAGATGCTAGACTCTACACTCTCTTGTTGGATGATGAACACCACTAAGCGTGTAGGATTACACGAACCCTCAATGCCGGAGTTAACAAGCTCCACAATATTCAATGTTCATATTTAAATAACCTTAGAGTGCATGACCGATCAACACGACTAAACCAAGTACTAACATAGCATGCACACTGTCACCTTCACACTATGTAGGAGGAATAGATCACATCAATACCATCATAGCAATAGTTAACTTCATAATCTACAAGAGATCATAATCATAGCCTACGCCAAGTACTAACACGGATGCACACACTTGTCACCATTACACCGTGCGGGAGGAATAAACTACTTTAATAACATCACTAGAGTAGCACATGGATAAATTGTGATACAAAACACATTGCAATCATAAAGGGATATAAATAAGCACTTCACTATGCCATTCATAACGGTGAATAAGTATTCCGTGAAATATAGCCTAAGAGACCCACACGGTGCACACACTCGTCACCTTTACACACGTGGGACAAGGAGTCTCCGGAGATCACATAAGTAAAACCCACTTGACTAGCATAATGACATCTAGATTACAAGCATCATCATATGAATCTCAATCATGTAGGGCAGCTCATGAGATTATTGTATTGAAGTACATAGGAGAGAGATGAACCACATAGCTACCGGTACAGCCCCGAGCCTCGATGGAGAACTACTCCCTCCTCATGCGAGACAAGCAGCGTTGATGGAGATGGCGGTGGTGTCGATGGAGGAGCCTTCCGGGGAAACTTCCCCGTCCCGGCGGCGTGCCGGAACAGAGACTCCTGTCCCCCAGATCTTGGCTTCGCGATGGCGGCGGCTCTGGAAGGTTTCTCGTACCGTGGCTTTTCCGTGTCGATGTTTTAGGTCAGGGACCTTTATATAGGCGAAGAGGCGGCGTCAGAAGGTCAACGAGGCGGTGACACACTAGGGGGGCGCCCCCCCCCCCTAGGCCGCGCCGGGCTATCGTCTGGTGGGCCTGTGGCCCCCTACGGCGGCTCTCGGGTGTTCGGAAGCTTCGTGGAAAAATAGATGCTTGGGCCTTGATTTCGTCCGATTCCGAGAATATTTCCTTACTAGGATTTCCGGAACCAAAAACAGCAGAAAACGAGAGCTGGCCCTTCGGCATCTCGTCAATAGGTTAGTTCCGGAAAACGCATAAATATGACATAAAGTATGTATAAAACATGTAGATATCATCAATAATGTGGCATGAAACATAAGAAATTATCGATACGTCGGAGACGTATCAGTCAAGCAACAATATTTTATATCAATTAGATTTACAACAAAATTTGCCGACAATTTTTACAAAAAACTGAAACGAATACAACAAAAATCCCATATGTTTGCAAACAATGCAAATTAGTCAAGCAACAATTAACTTTTTACAGATTGAATTACAACAAAAATAGCATACTATTTTTTACAAATGTCACAAATGATTACAACAAAAATCCATATGTTTACAAACAACGCAAAAGTGGTCAAGCAACAATATTTTATATCAATTTGATTTACAACAAAATTTGCCGACAATTTTTACAAAAAATCTGAATTGAATACAACAAAAACCCCATATGTTTGCAAACAATGCAAATTAGTCAAGCAACAATTAACTTTTTATAGATTGAATTACAACAAAAATAACATACTATATTTTACAAATGTCACAAACGATTACAACAAAAATCCATATGTTTACAAACAACGCAAAAGTGGTCAAGCAACAATTAATTTGCTACGAAACGAATTACAATAAAAATCATTAACTATTTTTACAAAAGTCACACACGATTACAATGAAGTTGAGCATTTGCATGTTGGGGTCCATACATGTACACAAACAATTAACAAGAGTAGCTAAAAGCTAGTATAGTATAGCTGATGTGACTCAACCCACGTGAGAAGTCTCTGATAATGCATGTACTAGGAGTAGCTACAATTGTGCATGTAGACTCGGCAGGGAGAAAGCGACGTACGCGCGGTGCGGATCAACGAAAGTGACGTCCGCGTTTGACGGTGCGAGCGACCGATTTTCCGCACGACGATCGGTCGGCGGATTATCAGCATTTTTACTTTAAAAATTTGGGACACAACATGTCCCATTGAGTTGCGATATGTCTTAATATATTTATAGTGGAATAAGTAAGATAGTTAAATAATATAGATTTTGTTACGTACATCACATATGTAATCTACCGTGTGTTTACAGGAACACGCACATGTCTAGTTCCTTTGGAAACAAAATCTAATTTTTTAATCTATATCAATCGTATAACTGTAGGACTCTATAAGAAAATTGCTTCCTTTTTTTGTTAACATGGAAGCAAATCGGTTACTATTTTTACGTGGATCGTTTTTTTAAAATGTAATGTCCCAGGTTTAGAGGCGATCGAGGGGTAGATTTTAGAAAGGGATGTGCATTGCATTGTAATTTACGGGGAAATTGCGCGCTTTTAAAACAAAACTGCATTGAAGGGGAACAGGTTTCTCTCTCGACACCTTACAGGGTTAGGGTTTCGAGAGTGCGATGAACTTGTTCTTACTTATCTAAGTTAGGGTTTTGAGAAGAGAGAAGTGATATTGCATTGAAATCTTAAGTTGCATGATTGAAGTACAAGTTAAGTGTTTGAATGAATTCAAACCAAATTTGAATTTGAATTTCAAATTCAAACATCAAATGATTATCAAATAATTCAAAATGGAGATAATTTATCAAACAATTATCATTAAGCAAGAATATAAGTAATACAACAATTACATAAAGCTCATTAAGGAAAACTTGAGCTTTATTGATAATCACACACATAATACATTGTCTTTACAATATTCAGAATTGAATTATTGAATTACAACACATTACAAAAATTGAAGAAATAGAAAAAGTAAAAGAAAAATTACAAGTTATCTAAATATCCTAAATACTACAAGAACATCTTCACTTGATCTTGGACTTGATGATCTTCTGGATCATTTGATCAATTACTTGAAACCTGCACACAAACACAACAAAGAACTAGTTATGCCAAGTGGCAAAGCCACTTGGCAGGTTAAAAATCAAATGAAATAGGAGGGGATATGACCAAAGCTGCCGAGCTGATCATCTCACGAGACGGAACCAAGTCCAAGTGCACGAGCACTAGCACACACACACGGCTAGGCTGCTCACACGGCGGTGTGCATGCGGCACACCACACACACAAGCTGGTGAGTCACAACGGTGCGTCGAGGCCTTGTTGTCGACCGAGAGATGGAGGTGGAGATCATATAAAGTCTCCACGATAAACCCTAACCATTGCCATCGACGAAGCTGCACTTGTAAGCCACAAGAACGGCAAGAACGAGAAGAACGACCCACTGCTGTTCAACCATTCCACGAGATACCGAGAAACAAACCAGGAATCAAGGTTGGCAAGGAGGAGCAGGGCAAGCACATCAATCCATCCGGAAGCAAACCCTCTACACCAACACCCAATCTAGGAGGCTGGAGTGAGGTATAAACAAGAAATCATGGGCAAACATCTGTTTTGCTCATAAATAAGCAAGTGCATAACATATACACAAGCCGGAGGGTGTGATTACCACTGTGTGCATCATCATTTGGTGATCAAACCATTTGATGCTTGGCAAAAAGGGAATTAAGCCGGAAGAAATCATCCCGGGGAAGAAATGGTCAAACCCATTGTGTTAACACCGAGGTAAACCAAAGAATCCGGCAAGGGAAAGATTCACATCCAGCCTACCCAACTCACCTAGCACTACATGGTTTGCTAACCATCGGACAAATAGGCAATTTGTGCCTATTCTAGTTTGTCAACGACAAAGAGCACTTGGAAATCCAACAAGGATTGCACGGTGATGCATCCACAAAGCCACAACAAGCCACGAGAGAGGGGAGCTACCCATGACGGCATCAAAGAGCTGCCAGGGCCACCTCAACCCATAACCAACACTTTAAGCCACCACATCATCACCCAGTAGGGTTCAGTAGTGGGCTAGGGTACCCAACCAGTGGTTGGCATCCATCTAGCCCTAACAAATTCATTGAAATGATCATCACTGCAAGCGAGTTCACATCATTTATCCATCTAATAAAGCAAGCTAATACGGATAAATGAACTACACAAGTAATCAAAGCACCGAGTCTTGCGAGATGATCCAATGGATCATTGCAAGCATCAAGCGATGCTTGAAAAAGCACCATCACACACCGAGGCCAAGCACTGTGTGATGCACACACAACACACGAGAGAGCAACGGTGAGGCACGGACATGAAACAACATCTCTCACAAGCAATTGATGAGCATATGATCATCGAGTTTGCTAGCACTCGGTTACTGAGATGGCTATAACCAAGCATATTAACGATAATTAGCCAGCTATCGAAGAATTACAACCAAGCTATAAGCTGAATAAACGAGATACTGAGAATTAATGACTTTATGATTGTATCCAGAAGCAGATCAAAGGCATGATGTACCACTGAATCAAGTTACCCAAAGAGAGCACACATCACTCATCATTGGATAGTGCTGTTAAGCCAACAACAATGCTCAATTGAGCATGTTCATGAAATTAAGCACAAGATATAGCACACCGGGGCAACGCACTTGCCAAAGGCAAGGATCATGCATCATGATCAAGCCGAGAGGCAGGTGGATGTATCCATAGGAGAGGCAGAAGCTAGATAGCGGCGGCGGTAACAATTAAAAATTGAGCACAACACCAAAGTAAGCTCATAAATTGCAACGACAAGCGATAAAGAAGAACGACACGGCGCGAAGCTAGGAATAATGGCAGCGGCATACACAAAGCGGCATCACGGCGGCGGCACACGCGCATCCATGGCTAGCACGGCGATAAGAGCGCAGCGGCGGCACGGCAACACGGCACGGCGGCATATGCGCGAGGCTAGCAAGGCGCAACGACGGCGCATCGGCACGGCGAGCATCTCTACGAGGAGGGGCAGGCCGGTGACCAAGCTAGACGAAGAGGAGAAGGAGGAGAAGAGGTAGAGCAGGTAGAATAAAAAGGAGAAGCACATACCGGGGAGGAGGTAGCCGACGGGGTCTTGGCGGCCAAGGCGGCGCGCGCGGAGCACGGCGGCACCGAGGCCGGCCAAGCCAAGCACGGCGACCACCACCGCACCCTAGCGCTGCACCACGCGCGGGGAGGCGCACGGAGGAAGGGCCACGGCCTCTCCAACGCGCGGCGGCGGCGGACGCCAACGACCTGGCGCACTGGAGCGACGATGGCGAGCGAACGGCGACGCCCGCGACAGATCGGCGTGGATCATCTGGTTCGCCGTCGAACGGCGACCCAGATCCACAGCATCTCGTCGTCGGCGACGGCCTGAGGCGGCGGAAATAAATCGGCGACGGCGGAGGCGATTTCGGTCGCAGGAGCCGAAGGGGATTAGGGTTCGAGAGCGAGGGAGGACGACGAAGCGACTGGTTCGGTTGGACCGAGCCCACTGGGCTGGTCCAACCTAACCCGTTGGGCCACCTGACAGGTGGGACCCAGGGGTAAATGTGTCATTTCACATTTTAAAATAAACAAGAAACTTTGAAAATGAATAGAAAATGATTCAAAGCTCTAAAAAAATAATTAAAAATATGAAAAAAGATCAGCATAAAATTCTCTATCATACTAAAATACAAAAGAGAATTTTTGAAGACAATTAAGAATAAGTCTTCATTTGATGATTTAAATAATCATTTAAATCACACATAAAATTTTCAATAATAAAAATAAGTCCATTAATGCATTTGGACTTCAAAAACACCTTGACAACATTTCAAGGTTGTATTTACACTAAATATAGTATCTCCAAATTATTCTTAGTAATAACCTCTTACATGAAATAATAACGACATCGGAAGGGGGGAAACAAACCCTAAAAACTGGAACCATGCATAATTGCTTCTTTAACCATTGCCCTTATCGGACAATGATGCTATTTTCAGAACCGGAGGACAAGGGTCAGTCCACACCATCCAAGCTGCAAAACTTTGCGGTGTTCGAGCAAGTTCATCGCTTGCTCATGTCATTTGAGTATCTTTATCAAATTACTTGCAAAGTACTATGATTACCACTATTGCATAAAAACCAAAACCACTACTTTCATAACTATGAATATGACTATGTGGTTGGCAATGGAACCATGGATTGTGTTGATATGGTGGAGGTTCCATTGCAAGGGTTTATATCCATCTAGGATTAAACAACAAATATCGTCCAGTGATTCTTGTGCCGTAATACCCGTGTTAACCATAAGATCCGGAGTGGGACGGAGTAGTCAAAAGTGTTTCCACCTCTCGTTCATCAACGAATGCGTTTTACCGTAGACACTTGTATCTGTCAGGGCAAGCGGTTGGCTGGGGAAGCCTTAAATCCCCACGGCATAGTCCGTAGACACTTGTCGCTCGAAGTGCAAGCGGTTGGCTGGGGAAGCCTTAAGTCCCCACGGTATTGCGGTCTATGATGGGTTGCAGCTACCGGCGAAGGAGTTTGGTTAACGAGTCCCAAGCTGTTGTCGTGGTCGGGGTCCACCCGTGAGTGGGAATAATGGGACCGGCAAGGACCCAGGGTCGGGGTATGCAACAAAGGGTGGGTGTTCGAGGTAGCGGAGGAACATGATTGGCTAGACCTTATACCGGGCCTCACACCAAAGGAAGTGTGGACGGGAAAGCTGCCCGGTTGGCACCAAGGTTAAGATCTCTTATGGGTAAAGCAACACACCTCTGCAGAGTGTAAAGAGCTGTGACCTGTCACTCCCTGTTCCGGGATAAGGAACTGCGAACGCGGCCGGAAAGGAGCTCCATAAAGTTCTAGTAAACCGGTGAAGGCTGACGGACATAGCTCTTTGGAATAAAAGCAATCTCTTGAAGAAATGTTTACCAAAACTTGCATTGGTATTAGACTTTACGGTCTAATATCGTAGCTAGTGCATTAAACACCTCTTCTCTATAATGAACTTGTTGAGTACGCTCGTACTCATACCACTCTTAAATCCCATGCTTAGATTGTCTGAATCATCTGGAGGAGGACTACGACAACAATGAAGGAGCCGAGATCATCGGCTATGAAGAACCAGACCTCTCTGGAGGTATTGAGGGCGTAGACTACCTCATCGTCTACGGAACCGGGGAGGCTTCCGGAGGAGATCAAGCCTAGAGACATCCAGTAGTAGTATTAACCGAGCAGCCCGAACTCTTAGTATTTAGCCTGCTCGAGGCAATAAATGTATAATTTAATGAGACTCTTATATTGTAAGCTAAGTTGGGTTCACCTCGAACCCAGGAGTATTCCTCTTAGGACCCAAGAGGAGCTCCAAGACAATATATGTATGATGCTTGTAATAATAAGTGAATGAGTTATGGACCCTGCTATGTTCTGTTGTACTACTCTGAGGGATGTAATATTTGCGGAATGGTACTTCGTGTATGCAGGGTCACCACATTTGGTATCAGAGCAAAAGCTTTGACCTTAGGTTGGAACCTAGTAAATGGGACCGAACGTTAGGAGTCAAATAGGACTAGTAAAGAATTCTCTAAAAATATGGTGTATATTCAATTGAGAATAATACAATCATATCTTTTAGTGCGATAATTCTTTATTATCTCTATTATGATGCATTATTACTAATCTCATAATCTTTCTATTTCTACAGCCAACATGGCAAGTTCACGTCCCGGACGAAACGTGAAGGTGATGGATTCCATATTGAGTGAATACGAAGGAGGACTTGCAGATATTCTACGAGCCATGCTACTTGAATTTGGGTGTGATCCCCAGATTCAAGTAAAGAAATACATGTACTATGATGGTACTGTATTGGCCAAGAGTAGGGTAGGGCTACGACTTCCTGAATCTTTGGGAATGAGCGTAGTAATGCCAGCAGGGGAAGCCCGAACTATGAACACAGCCTATCATATAGCCGTTATGAGAGCCATAACCGATATTCGGGAGCATAAGACGAAAGAGCTTATGGGTTCCGAATTCACACACATTCCTCATATGGAGGAGGACGATGATCCCATGCTGAACCATTTCAAATATGCCAAAAGCAAACCAGCAGAAGCAGCAAAATATATGGACAACAGCCGCAACTTACTATCATTGTTGTATCAGCTGAACCGTCATTTGACGGGAGCAATTGATACAATGCTAGAAGAGTTTACTGAACCCAAGGAGGAGACAAATGGGAAAGAACCTATGGAGAATGAGGTGCACACACCAGTCTACTCAGCTGGTGATTACATTAGTATTGATCCTCTTGAGCGTGAAACTACACCTGTTACACCTGGGAACTATCTGGGAAGTTCCTATGGGGGATATGAGGGCGGAGAGGAATCCGGAAACAATCAGCGTTCCGTGACTCCGATAGAAAACTCCACGGGTTGGCGTTGGGGGTCGATACGGGAACTCATAGTACCACGGCGTATTATGATGGGGAGATGAATGAAGATGCCACAACCCGGCACCGAGTTATCCGTGGAATGAGGAGGAAGTTGGAGGGTATCCGACACAGGTTGAGTCGGATACGAATGTAGGAAATACCTATGGTGTAGGTACAGGGGAGTACACCCGATGGGTGGATTACGATGCACTGAATGATCAGTTCATGAACACTGATTTCTCCCTAGGATCATCATCGGATTCCGACTATCAGCCAACGGGGAGACCTTATGTTCCAGGTTTTGTCAGGAGAACGACACGTTCGACCGGATGGAAGCCTGGAATGTATCGGGAGTGAAGATCGACTAGAGACTACCAAGGGAAGCAAAGCTACGATACACAAGTACCACGTGTATCGTAGTGTGTAACATTTTGTAGAAATTTGTACATATACTTTAATAAGTGAGTTTGCATACTCACATCGACTTGAGTATTGTAATAAGACCACTTAAGTATGTAAATTTATGGTATATGTTTTGTATGATTTGGATTTGCTTCTTGATTTCCATTGCGTGACTAGTTCTGTGCACAATGTTGAGCTCAGAAAACTTGCGCATGGAGTAATTATTAGTATCATCTTGTGTTGCAGAACTAGGGGGTTATGTCGGGAGCGTTAGGAGAGGAGACTGAAGCGCGGCGCATGGAGCGCGAAGCCAAACAAAAGGAAGAGGCTGAGGGAGCAGCCGAGAGATCGATTACCACCACCACCACCACCCATGACGCAACGGAATTTCGTCCGAGTACATGCGGATGGTGGAAGAAAGACAACGTATTACGTTGGAGCAGCGAGAATAAATTCTTTCGGGAATTGCTGCAGCAGAACGGAGTTGAGAGACCCGAGAATCGGGGAGTCACCTTAGCAGACTTCCAGAATACCAAGCCTATATCTTTTGCATACGCGCCCGAGCCAATGGACGCGGAAGATTGGCTTATGGATACTGAGCGAAAGCTCAATACCGTTGGATGTAACGACCAAGAGAAGGTTCGTTATGCTACACATCTGTTGTGTGGACCCGCCGCATCATGGTGGGATAACATTGTCGCCGTTTACCCGGCGGGAAAGGTATTCACATGGGAGGAGTTTACAAGGAAGTTCAGGGAATCCAATGTCCCTGAAAGTATTGTGGAATTGAAGCGTCGAGAATTTGAAAGTCTCGAGCAGAAGGACAAGGCCATCCTGACCTATGTCAGGGAATTCTCCAAGTTGTCTCGGTATGCAGTGGAAGAAGTCAATACCGAGGACAAGAAAAAGAAAAGGTTTCTGAGGGGGTTAAGTCCCCAGTTCAAGGTACAGCTCCGTATGATGAGAGCAACAGAGTTTCAAGAGTTGGTGGATGCTGCCATCACTCTGGAAGATGATTTTAAACAACTGCAGGAGGAGAAAAGGAAAAAGGCCAAGTTTGAGCCTAAGAGGTTTGTTAGTAACAAGCCCAATACCAGCTTGAGTTTCAAGCCAAGGTACAACAACAACAACAACAACAGAAACTACTACGATAGCAGGAGGAACCAAGCGTTTCAGACTACCAACCCAATGGTTTGCAGAAGCTGTGGACTTCCAGGGCATTTTTCCAAGGATTGCAAGAAGCCAAAGATTATATGCTTTGGTTGTCGCCAGGAGGGGCACATGCTAAAGGATTGTCCCAAGAGAAACACTGGAGGAGGTCAATCTGGAGGAGGAGGAAGCCGAGGAGGAAACACCGGAGGGAACTGGAAGAATAAGAAGCCCTTCGGCAAGCTAATTTGCACCAGCTTGGAGGAGGTGGTGAACTCCGATCAGGCGGTGATAGGTACGCTCCAGATACTCACTCATCCTGGCAAAGTACTTTTTGATACCGGTGCAACTACATCATTCATTTCTCAACAATTCATCATCAAACATGGGATTAGTTGCACTAAGTTAGATGCACCCATAACCATACTTTCTGCGGGGGGAACGATAGTAGTAACTCATACCAAACAAAAACAAGTCATCATGATCAATAAGTGCGCATTTGACGCGGACCTGTTCATCTTACCGATGAAGGACATTGGTGTCATTCTTGGTATGAACTGGTTGGAAGCTAATGGAGCATTGATCGACTGTGTAAACAAGACGGTATCTTTGAAAAGCCCCGACGGAAGTAGAATGATTTACCAAGGAGACAAACATACACAGATTGAAGTGGAGCTACAGCTGAACAGCATGAAGGAAGTAAAATTGGAAGATATACCTGTAGTGAATGAATTCCAGGATGTATTTCCTGCGGAATTACCTGGTATGCCACTGATACGTCTCCGACGTATCGATAATTTCTTATGTTCTATGCCATATTATTGATGATACCTACATGTATTATGCACACTTTATGTCATATTCGTGCATTTTCTGGAACTAACCTATTAACAAGATGCCGAAGTGCCAGTTCCTGTTTTCTGCTGTTTTTGGTTTCAGAAATCCTAGTAACGAAATATTCTCGGAATTGGACGAAACGAAGACCCGGGTTCCTATTTTCACCGGAAGCATCCGGAACACCCGGGAAGGACCAGAGGGGGGCACTGGGCCCCCAGACCATAGGCCGGCGCGGCCCGGGCCCTGGCCGCGCCGCCATATGGTGTGGCCACCCCTTCGACCCTCCTGCGCCGCCTCTTCGCCTATATAAAGCCTCCGTCGCGAAACCCCTGATGCGAAAAACCACGATACGGAAAACCTTCCAGAGCCGCCGCCATCGCGAAGCCAAGATCTGGGGGACATGAGTCTCTGTTCCGGCACCCTGCCGGAGCGGGGAAGTGCCCCGGAAGGCTTCTCCATCGACACCGCTGCCATCTCCACCGCCATCTTCATCACCGCTGCTGCTCCCATGAGGAGGGAGTAGTTCTCCATCGAGGCTCGGGGCTGTACCGGTAGCTATGTGGTTCATCTCTCTCCTATGTACTTCAATACAATAATCTCATGAGCTGCTTTACATGATTGAGATTCATATGATGATGCTTGTAATCTAGATGTCATTATGCTAGTCAAGTGAGTTTTACTTATGTGATCTCCGGAGACTCCTTGTCCCACGTGTGTAAAGGTGACAGTGTGTGCACCGTGTGGGTCTCTTAGGCTATATTTCACAGAATACTTATTCACTGTTGAATGGCATGGTGAAGTGCTTATTTATATCTCTTTATGATTGCAATATGTTTTGTATCACAATTTATCTATGTGCTACTCTAGTGATGTGTTATTAAAGTAGTTTTATTCCTCCTGCACGTGTGTAAATGTGACAGTGTGTGCACCGTGTTAGTACTTGGTTTATGCTATGATCATGATCTCTTGTAGATTGCGAAGTTAACTATTGCTATGATAATATTGATGTGATCTATTCCTCCTACATATGCATGAAGGTGACAGTGTGCATGCTATGCTAGTACTTGGTTTAGTCTTTTGATCTATCTTACACTAAAGGTTACTAAAATATGAGCATTATTGTGGAGCTTGTTAACTCCGGCATTGAGGGTTCGTGTAATCCTACGCAATGTGTTCATCATCCAACAAAAGTGTAGAGTATGCATTTATCTATTCTGTTATGTGATCAATGTTGAGAGTGTCCACTAGTGAAAGTGTAATCCCTAGGCCTTGTTCCTAAATATCGCTATCGCTGCTTGTTTCTTGTTTTCTTGCGTTACTACTGCTGCATTACTACTCGTTGTGTTACTACTTGCTTGTTTACTTGTCCTGGGCAAAGCACTTTTCCGGTGCCGTTGCTACTACTTATTCATACCACCTGTATTTCACTATCTCTTCGCCGAACTAGTGCACCTATTAGGTGTGTTGGGGACACAAGAGACTTCTTGCTTTGTGGTTGCGGGGTTGCATGAGAGGGATATCTTTGACCTCTTCCTCCCTGAGATCGATAAACCTTGGGTAATCCACTTAAGGGAAACTTGCTGCTGTTCTACAAACCTCTGCTCTTGGAGTCCCAACACTGTCTACAAGAATAGAAGCTCCCGTAGACATCAAGCACTTTTCCGGCGCCGTTGCCGGGAGGAAAGGTAAAAAGGCACTCATACTCCGGTTCTAGGTAACGAGTACTTTTACGGCGCCATTGTGTTTGTGCTCGAAGCTATTTCCTTTAGATCCTGCAATTGCATCTTTTTGTTTCTTGTTTACACTAGTTTGGCATAATGTACAAGAGTGAGCTTCTTATTCTATTTCCTGATTTAAAACATGGATTGTTTGATGCGAAAATTAAAAAACCTATGAAATCTTATTTGCATGCTTGGTAGTAATATTAGTATGAACGCTTTGAACACCATTGTTGATAATAATATAGAAAGTTCTAAGCTTGGGGAAGCTGGTTTTCATGATCTTTTTAGTCCCCCAAGCATTGAGGAGAAAATTTTCTTTGATGATACTTTGCCTCCTAATTATGATAGTGGTCCTTTGATACAACCTACTATGGAGAGTAAATTTTGTTGTGATTATACTATGCCTCCTACACTTGATGAGAATAATAATGATAGCTACTTTGTTGAATTTGCTCCCACTACAACTAATAAAATTGATTATGCTTATGTGGAGAGTAATAATTTTATGCATGAGACTCATGATAAGAATGCTTTATGTGATAGTTATATTGTTGAGTTTGCTCATGTTGCTACTGAAAGTTATTATGAGAGAGGAAAATATGGTTGTAGAAATTTTCATGTTACTAAAATGCCTCTCTATGTGCTGAAATTTTTTAAGCTACACTTATTTTATCTTCCTATGCTTGTCACTTTGCTCTTCATGAACTTGTTTATTTACAAGATTCCTATGCATAGGAAGCATGTTAGACTTAAATGTGTTTTGAATTTTCCTCTTGATGCTCTCTTTTGCTTCACATACTATCTCTTGCGAGTGCATCATTAAAACTGCTGAGCCCATCTTAATGGCTAAAAAGAAAGAACTTCTTGGGAGATAACCCATGTGTTATTTTGCTACAGTACTTTGTTTTATATTTGTGTCTTGGAAGTTGTTTACTACTGTAGCAAGCTCTCCTTATCTTAGTTTTGAGATTTGTTGTGCCAAGTAAAGTCTTTGATAGTAAAGTAAATACTAGATTTGGATTACTGCGCAGTTCCAGATTTCTTTGCTGTCACGAATCTGGGTCTAATTCTCTGTAGGTAACTCAGAAAATTATGCCAATTTACGTGAGTGATCCTCAGATATGTACGCAACTTTCATTCAATTTGAGCATTTTCGTTTGAGCAAGTCTGGTGGCCTAATAAAATCCATCTTTACGGACTGTTCTGTTTTGACAGATTCTGTCTTTTATTTCGCATTGCCTCTTTTGCTATGTTGGATGAATTTCTTTGATCCATTAATGTCCAGTAGCTTTATGCAATGTCCAGAAGTGTTAAGAATGATTGTGTCACCTCTGAACATGTTAATTTTTATTGTCCACTAACCCTCTAATGAGTTGTTTCGAGTTTGGTGTGGAGGAAGTTTTCAAGGGTCAAGAGAGGAGGATGATATACTATGATCAAGAAGAGTGAAAGCTCTAAGCTTGGGGATGCCCCGGTGGTTCACCCCTGCATATTTCAAGAAGACTCAAGCGTCTAAGCTTGGGGATGCCCAAGGCATCCCCTTCTTCATCGACAACATTATCAGGTTCCTCCCCTGAAACTATATTTTTATTCGGCCACATCTTATGTACTTTACTTGGAGCGTCTGTGTGCTTTTGTTTTTGTTTATGTTTGAATAAGTTCATCATGCTTGTGTGGGAGAGAGACACGCTCCGCTGGTTCGTATGAACACATGTGTTCTTAGCTCATAGTATTCATGGCGAAGTTTCTTCTTCGTTAATTTGTTATATGGTTGGAATTGGAAAATGATACATGTAGTAAATTGCTATAATGTCTTGGATAATGTGATACTTGGCAATTGTTGTGCTCATGTTTAAGTTCTTGCATCATATACTTTGCACCCATTAATGAAGAAATACTTAGAGCTTGCTAATTTGGTTTCTCTAGAGTCTAGATAACATCTAGTATTGAGTTTTGAACAACAAGGAAGACGGTATGGAGTCTTATAATGTTTACCATATGTCTTTTATGTGAATTTTGCTGTACCGTTCATCCTTGTGTTTGTTTCAAATAACCTTGCTAGCCTAAACCTTGTATCGAGAGGGAATACTTCTCATGCATCCAAAATCCTTGAGCCAACCACTATGCCATTTGTGTCCACCATACCTACCTACTACATGGTATTTATCCGCCATTCCAAAGTAAATTGCTTGAGTGCTACCTTTAAAATTCCATCATTCACCTTTGCAATATATAGCTCATGGGACAAATAGCTTAAAAACTATTGTAGTATTGAATATGTACTTATGCACTTTATCTCTTATTAAGTTGCTTGTTGAGCGATAACCATGTTTACGGGGACGCCATCAACTATTCTTTGTTGGATATCATGTGAGTTGCTATGCATGTCCGTCTTGTCCGAAGCAAGAGAGATCTACCACCTTCATGGTTGGAGCATGCATATTGTTAGAGAAGAACTTTGGGCCGCTAACTAAAGCCATGATTCATGGTGGAAGTTTCAGTTTGGACATATATCCTCAATCTCATATGAGAATAATAATTGTTGCCACATGCTTATGAATTAAAGAGGAGTCCATTATCTGTTGTCCATGTTGTCCCGGTATGGATGTCTAAGTTGAGAATAATCAAAAGCGAGAAATCCAAAATGCGAGCTTTCTCCTTAGACCTTTGTACAGGCGGCATGGAGGTACCCCATTGTGACACTTGGTCAAAACATGTGCATTGCAAAGATCCGGTAGTCCAAGTTAATTAGGACAAGGTGCGGGCACTATTAGTATACTATGCATGAGACTTGCAACTTGTAAGATATAATTTACATAACTCATATGCTTTATTACTACCGTTGACAAAATTGTTTCATGTTTTCAAAATAAAAGCTCTAGCACAATTATAGCAATCAATGCTTTCCTCTTTGAAGGACCATTCTTTTTACTTTTATGTTGAGTCAGTTCACCTATTTCTCTCCACCTCAAGAAGCAAACACTTGTGTGAACTGTGCATTGATTCCTACATACTTGCATATTGTACTTGTTATATTACTCTATGTTGACAATTATCCATGAGATATACATGTTACAAGTTGAAAGCAACCGCTGAAACTTAATCTTCCTTTGTGTTGCTTCAATGCCTTTACTTTGATTTATTCCTTTATGAGTTAACTCTTATGCAAGACTTATTGATGCTTGTCTTGAAGTACTATTCATGAAAAGTCTTTGCTTTATGATTCGAGTTGTTTACTCATGTCATTACCATTGTTTTGATCGCTGCATCCACTACATATGTTTACAAATAGTATGATCAAGGTTATGATGGCATATCACTTCAGAAATTATCTTTGTTATCGTTTTACCTGCTCGGGACGAGCGAGAACTAAGCTTGGGGATGCTTGATACGTCTCCGACGTATCGATAATTTCTTATGTTCTATGCCATATTATTGATGATACCTACATGTTTTATGCACACTTTATGTCATATTCGTGCATTTTACGGAACTAACCTATTAACAAGATGCCGAAGTGCCGGTTCCTGTTTTCTGCTGTTTTTGGTTTCGAAATCCTAGTAACGAAATATTCTCGGAATTGGACGAAACGAAGACCCATGTTCCTATTTTCACCGGAAGCATCCGGAACACCCGGGAAGGACCGGAGGGGGCACCGGGCCCCCGGACCATAGGCCGGCGCGGCCCGGGCCCCGGCCGCGCCGCCATATGGTGTGGCCACCCCTTCGACCCTCCTGCGCCGCCTCTTCGCCTATATAAAGCCTCCGTCGCGAAACCCACGATGCGAAAAACCACGATACGGAAAACCTTCCAGAGCCGCCGCCATCGCGAAGCCAAGATCTGGGGGACAGGAGTCTCTGTTCCGGCACCCTGCCGGAGCGGGGAAGTGCCCCGGAAGGCTTCTCCATCGACACCGCTGCCATCTCCACCGCCATCTTCATCACCGCTGCTGCTCCCATGAGGAGGGAGTAGTTCTCCATCGAGGCTCGGGGCTGTACCGGTAGCTATGTGGTTCATCTCTCTCCTATGTACTTCAATACAATAATCTCATGAGCTGCTTTACATGATTGAGATTCATATGATGATGCTTGTAATCTAGATGTCATTATGCTAGTCAAGTGAGTTTTACTTATGTGATCTCCGGAGACTCCTTGTCCCACGTGTGTAAAGGTGACGGTGTGTGCACCGTGTGGGTCTCTTAGGCTATATTTCACAGAATACTTATTCACTTGTTGAATGGCATGGTGAAGTGCTTATTTATATCTCTTTATGATTGCAATATGTTTTGTATCACAATTTATCTATGTGCTACTCTAGTGATGTGTTATTAAAGTAGTTTTATTCCTCCCTGCACGTGTGTAAATGTGACGAGTGTGTGCACCGTGTTAGTACTTGGTTTATGCTATGATCATGATCTCTTGTAGATTGCGAAGTTAACTATTGCTATGATAATATTGATGTGATCTATTCCTCCTACATATGCATGAAGGTGACGAGTGTGCATGCTATGCTAGTACTTGGTTTAGTCTTTTGATCTATCTTACACTAAAGGTTACTAAAATATGAGCATTATTGTGGAGCTTGTTAACTCCGGCATTGAGGGTTCGTGTAATCCTACGCAATGTGTTCATCATCCAACAAAAGTGTAGAGTATGCATTTATCTATTCTGTTATGTGATCAATGTTGAGAGTGTCCACTAGTGAAAGTGTAATCCCTAGGCCTTGTTCCTAAATACTGCTATCGCTGCTTGTTTCTTGTTTTCTTGCGTTACTACTTGCTGCGTTACTACTGCTCGTGTTACTACTGCTTGTTTATCGTCCTGGGCAAAGCACTTTTCCGGTGCCGTTGCTACTACTTATTCATACCACCTGTATTTCACTATCTCTTCGCCGAACTAGTGCACCTATTAGGTGTGTTGGGGACACAAGAGACTTCTTGCTTTGTGGTTGCAGGGTTGCATGAGAGGGATATCTTTGACCTCTTCCTCCCTGAGATCGATAAACCTTGGGTAATCCACTTAAGGGAAACTTGCTGCTGTTCTACAAACCTCTGCTCTTGGAGGCCCAACACTGTCTACAAGAATAGTAGCTCCCGTAGACATCACTAAGCTTGGGGATGCTTGATACGTCTCCGACGTATCGATAATTTCTTATGTTCTATGCCATATTATTGATGATACCTACATGTTTTATGCACACTTTATGTCATATTCGTGCATTTTCTGGAACTAACCTATTAACAAGATGCCGAAGTGCCGGTTCCGTTTTCTGCTGTTTTTGGTTTCGAAATCCTAGTAACGAAATATTCTCGGAATTGGACGAAACGAAGACCCAGGTTCCTATTTTCACCGGAAGCATCCAGAACACCCGGGAAGGACCAGAGGGGGGGCACTGGGCCCCCAGACCATAGGACGGCGCGGCCCAGGCCCCGGCCGCGCCGCCATATGGTGTGGCCACCCCTTCGACCCTCCTGCGCCGCCTCTTCGCCTATATAAAGCCTCTGTCGCGAAACCCCTGATGCGAAAAACCACGATACGGAAAACCTTCCAGAGCCGCCGCCATTGCGAAGCCAAGATCTGGGGGACAGGAGTCTCTGTTCCGGCACCCTGCCGGAGCGGGGAAGTGCCCCCGGAAGGCTTCTCCATCGACACCGCTGCCATCTCCACCGCCATCTTCATCACCGCTGCTGCTCCCATGAGGAGGGAGTAGTTCGTCATCGAGGCTCGGGGCTTACCGGTAGCTATGTGGTTCATCTCTCTCCTATGTGCTTCAATACAATAATCTCATGAGCTGCCTTACATGATTGAGATTCATATGATGATGCTTGTAATCTAGATGTCATTATGCTAGTCAAGTGAGTTTTACTTATGTGATCTCCGGAGACTCCTTGTCCCACGTGTGTAAAGGTGACAGTGTGTGCACCGTGTGGGTCTCTTAGGCTATATTTCACGAGAATACTTATTCACTGTTGAATGGCATAGTGAGGTGCTTATTTATATCTCTTTATGATTGCAATGTGTTTGTATCACAATTTATCTATGTGCTACTCTAGCAATGTTATTAAAGTAGTTTTATTCCTCCTGCATGTGTGCAAAGGTGACGAGTGTGTGCACCGTGTTAGTACTTGGTTTATGCTATGATCATGATCTCTTGTAGATTGCGAAGTTAACTATTGCTATGATAATATTGATGTGATCTATTCCTCCTACATATGCATGAAGGTGACAGTGTGCATGCTATGCTAGTACTTGGTTTAGTCTTTTGATCTATCTTACACTAAAGGTTACTAAAATATGAGCATTATTGTGGAGCTTGTTAACTCCGGCATTGAGGGTTCGTGTAATCCTACGCAATGTGTTCATCATCCAACAAAAGTGTAGAGTATGCATTTATCTATTCTGTTATGTGATCAATGTTGAGAGTGTCCACTAGTGAAAGTGTAATCCCTAGGCCTTGTTCTTAAATATCGCTATCGTTGCTTGTTTCTTGTTTTACTTGCGTTACTACTGCTGCAATACTACCACCATCAACTACACACCAGCAAGCTATTTTCCGGCACCGTTGCTACTTGCTCATATATATTCATACCACCTGTATTTCACTATCTCTTCGCCGAACTAGTGCACCTATTAGGTGTGTTGGGGACACAAGAGACTTCTTGCTTTGTGGTTGCGGGGTTGCATGAGAGGGATATCTTTGACCTCTTCCTCCCTGAGTTCGATAAACCTTGGGTGATCCACTTAAGGGAAAACTTGCTGCTGTTCTACAAACCTCTGCTCTTGGAGGCCCAACACTGTCTACAGGAAAGGAGGGGGAACGTAGACATCAGCCACCAGATAGGGAGATAGAATTCACTATCGACTTAATTCCAGGAACAGCTCCGATTGCTAGGGCACCATACAAGATGGGGCCCAAGGAGTTGAAAGAACTTAAGGAGCAATTGGATGATTTGGAACAGAAAGGATTTATTCAAGAAAGTGTTTCACCATGGGGTTCACCTGTGATCTTTGTGGATAAAAGGGATGGAGGAAGAAGGATGTGCGGAGATTACATGAATCTGAACAACGTCACAATCAAGAACAAGTATCCACTTCCAAGAATACAAGATCTATTTGATCAAGTTAGAGGCGCGGGAGTCTTTTCCAAGATTGATCTAAGATCCGGTTATCACCAGATAAAGATCAAGAAGGAAGACGTTCCGAAAACTGCCTTTGTCTCAAGGTATGGACATCATGAATACCTTGTAGTGCCTTTTGGATTAACCAATGCCCCAGCAATTTTCATGAATCTCATGAACAAGATTTTCATGCCATGTCTGGACAAGTTCGTCATCGTATTTATCGATGATATCTTGATCTATTCCAAGGATAAAGCGGAACATGCTGAACATCTGAAGATAGTGTTGCAAACACTAAGAGAACATCAACTCTATGCCAAGTTTAGCAAGTGTGAATTCTGGCTAGATCAAGTAGAATTCCTTGGTCATGTCATTAGTAAAGATGGAATAGCTGTTAACCCAAGCAAGGTAGCAGCAGTTCTAGAATGGGAAGCACCCAAGACTGTCAAGGAGATCCGAGGATTCCTAGGAATGGCAGGATATTACCGGAGGTTCATTGAAGGATTCTCCAAAATAGCAGGACCAATGACGAAGTTGTTAAGGAAGAACACACCATTCGTGTGGTCAGATGAGTGTGAGAAGAGTTTTCAGACTCTAAAAGAGAAACACATCACAGCACCGGTGTTAGCAGTTCCTGAAGTTGGCAAGGATTACACCGTGTACTGTGACGCATCCAAACATGGATTGGGTTGTGTACTCATGCAAGATCGGAAGGTAATATCATATGGATCGAGGCAACTCAGACCTCATGAAGTGAACTATCCAACACATGATTTAGAGCTAGCAGCAGTTGTATTTGCACTCAAAACATGGAGACATTTTCTCTATGGAGCCAAGTGTGAGCTCTATACAGATCATAAGAGTCTCAAATATTTCTTCACTCAAAAGGAACTCAACATGAGACAGAAAATATGGTTAGAATTAATCAAGGATTATGATTTGACCATCAACTATACTCCAGGAAAGGCTAATGTTGTAGCGGATGCTTTGAGTAGAAAGAGCACTGGAGGAGTGGAACAAGAGCTATCACCAGAATTAAAAAAAAATAAGTCAAGCCCAAATACAACTTTGGGAGAAAGAAGCTCATGAAGGACTATCAGCTTTACAAGTAGCCGATGAGCTAAATGTCAACCTGAAGAATGAGATAATGATGGGTCAGTTGGACGATCCATTCATCCTGGAGGAGATGAGAAGAATAGATGAAGGAAGACCATCAGAATTTCACCGTGGAGAATCTGGATCATTATGGTTCCAGAAAAGAATTTGTGTTCCGGATATTGCTGAAATCAAGGAAGTAATACTCCGGAAGCCCATCAAACACCATACTCCATTCATCCGGGAAGTACGAAGATGTACATGGATCTAAAGGAGCTATTCTGGTGGAACAATATGAAGAGAGAAATAGCACAATATGTGGCGGAATGCCATACCTGCCAAAGAGTGAAGGCTGAACATCGAGTCCGGCAGGGAAATTACAACCTTTACCTATTCCAGAATGGAAATGGGAGGAGATAGGAATGGATTTCATCACCGGACTACCCATGACCAATAAAAAGAAGGACATGATTTGGGTAATCGTGGACCAGTTGACGAAAAGTGCACATTTCTTAGCGGTAAACCAGCAAGATAAAGGAGAGAAACTCATCAATCTTTACATCAAAGAGATCGTGAGTAAACATGGAGTGCCCAAGAAGATCGTGTCGGATCGAGGATCCGTATTCACGTCAGCATTCGGAAGCAACTACACGAAGCTTTAGGATCCAAGTTGGATTATAGTACCGCCTATCATCCTCAGACAGGTGGACAAACGGAGAGAACTAACCAGATTTTAGAAGATATGCTTAGGGCTTGTGCCCTAGACTTCGGAGGATCATGGGAGGAGCACTTGCCACTAGCAGAGTTTTCATACAATAATAGCTATCAAAGCAGCATCAAGATGGCACCATTTGAAGCTCTGTATGGAAGGAAGTGTAGATCACCGATATGTTGGTATGAAGCCGGAGCAAGCAGGGAGTTCAACCCTGATTATGTCAAGGAAAAGCAACACATCATTGACATTATAAGAGATAGACTGAAGATAGCCCAGAGCCGGCAAAAGAGTTACGCGGATCGAAGAGAAGAACATGGGAGCCACAAGTTGGAGACATGGTATATCTCAAAGTGAGCCCGATGAAAGGACTTCAGAGGTTTGGAGTAAAAGGAAAGCTAAGCCCTAGGTACATCGGACCTTTTAAGATTCTGAGTCAAAACCGAGGGTTAGCCTTCGAATTGGAACTACCGGGAAGGTTACCTCGAGTTCACAACGTATTCCATGTGTCGCAACTCGGAAAATGTTTGAAGACCCCGGATGAACCAAGTATCACATGAAGAGCTCGAGTTACAACCAGATTTGACTTACATCGAGAAGCCAGCCAAGATTCTCGAGGAGAGCTGGAAACAACTCGAAATAAAGCTATCAAGTACTGCAAGATACAATGGAAGCATCATCCCGAGAGGGAAGCCACCTGGGAAAAGGAAGAAGACCTGAGGAAAACATACCCCGAACTCGTTCGGGTATTACAACCACAACTTCGGGACGAAGTTTTCTTTAAGGGGGAAAGGCTGTAATGTCCCAGGTTTAGAGGCGATCGAGGGGTAGATTTTAGAAAGGGATGTGCATTGCATTGTAATTTACGGGGAAATTGCGCGCTTTTAAAACAAAACTGCATTGAAGGGGAACAGGTTTCTCTCTCGACACCTTACAGGGTTAGGGTTTCGAGAGTGCGATGAACTTGTTCTTACTTATCTAAGTTAGGGTTTTGAGAAGAGAGAAGTGATATTGCATTGAAATCTTAAGTTGCATGATTGAAGTACAAGTTAAGTGTTTGAATGAATTCAAACCAAATTTGAATTTGAATTTCAAATTCAAACATCAAATGATTATCAAATAATTCAAAATGGAGATAATTTATCAAACAATTATCATTAAGCAAGAATATAAGTAATACAACAATTACATAAAGCTCATTCAGGAAAACTTGAGCTTTATTGATAATCACACACATAATACATTGTCTTTACAATATTCAGAATTGAATTATTGAATTAAAACACATTACAAAAATTGAAGAAATAGAAAAAGTAAAAGAAAAATTACAAGTTATCTAAATATCCTAAATACTACAAGAACATCTTCACTTGATCTTGGACTTGATGATCTTCTGGATCATCTTGATCAATTACTTGAAACCTGCACACAAACACAACAAAGAACTAGTTATGCCAAGTGGCAAAGCCACTTGGCAGGTTAAAAATCAAATGAAATAGGAGGGGATATGACCAAAGCTGTCGAGCTGATCATCTCACAGACAGAACCAAGTCCAAGTGCACAACACTAGCACACACACACAGCTAGGCTGCTCACACAGCAGTGTGCATGCAGCACACCACACACACACAGCTGGTGAGTCACAACAGGCTGTCAGGCCTTGTTGTCGACCAGAGATGGAGGTGGAGATCATATAAAGTCTCCACAGTAAACCCTAACCATTGCCATCGACAGAACTGCACTTGTAAGCCACAAGAACAACAAGAACAGAAGAACAGCCACTGCTGTTCAACCATTCCACAGATACCAGAAACAAACCAGGAATCAAGGTTGGCAAGGAGGAGCAGGGCAAGCACATCAATCCATCCAGAAGCAAACCCTCTACACCAACACCCAATCTAGGAGCTGGAGTGAGGTATAAACAAGAAATCATGGGCAAACATCTGTTTTGCTCATAAATAAGCAAGTGCATAACATATACACAAGCCAGAGGGTGTGATTACCCTGTGTGCATCATCATTTGGTGATCAAACCATTTGATGCTGGCAAAAAGGGAATTAAGCCAGAAGAAATCATCCCAGGGAAGAAATGGTCAAACCCATTGTGTTAACACTGAGGTAAACCAAAGAATCCAGCAAGGGAAAGATTCACATCCAGCCTACCCAACTCACCTAGCACTACATGGTTTGCTAACCATCAGACAAATAGGCAATTTGTGCCTATTCTAGTTTGTCAACAGCAAAGAGCACTGGAAATCCAACAAGGATTGCCCAGTGATGCATCCACAAAGCCACAACAAGCCACAGAGAGGGGGAGCTACCCATGACAGCATCAAAGAGCTGCCAGGGCCACCTCAACCCATAACCAACACTTTAAGCCACCACATCATCACCCAGTAGGGTTCAGTAGTGGGCTAGGGTACCCAACCAGTGGTTGGCATCCATCTAGCCCTAACAAATTCATTGAAATGATCATCACTGCAAGCAGTTCACATCATTTATCCATCTAATAAAGCAAGCTAATACGGATAAATGAACTACACAAGTAATCAAAGCACCGAGTCTTGCAGATGATCCAATGGATCATTGCAAGCATCAACTGATGCTTGAACAAGCACCATCACACACCAGGCCAAGCCTGTGTGATGCACACACAACACATAGAGAGCAACAGTGAGGCACAGACATGAAACAACATCTCTCACAAGCAATTGATGAGCATATGATCATCAGAGTTTGCTAGCACTGGTTACAGATGGCTATAACCAAGCATATTAACAGTAATTAGCCAGCTACTGAAGAATTACAACCAAGCTATAACTGAATAAACAGATACAGAATTAATGACTTTATGATTGTATCCAGAAGCACATCAAAGGCATGATGTACCACTAAATCAAGTTACCCAAAGAGAGCACACATCACTCATCATTGGATAGTGCTGTTAAGCCAACAACAATGCTCAATTGAGCATGTTCATGAAATTAAGCACAAGATATAGCACACCAGGGCACTGGCACTTGCCAAAGGCAAGGATCATGCATCATGATCAAGCCAGAGGCAGGTGGATGTATCCACAGGAGAGGCAGAAGCTAGATAGCAGCAGCAGTAACAATTAAAAATTGAGCACAACACCACAGTAAGCTCATAAATTGCAACAGCAACTGATAAAGAAGAACAACACATCGCAGAAGCTAGGAATAATGGCAGCAGCATACACAAAGCAGCATCACAGCAGCAGCACACGCGCATCCATGGCTAGCACAGCAGTAAGAGCGCAAGCAGACAGACACAGCAACACAAAGACACAGCAGCATATGCGCAGGCTAGCAAGGCGCAACAGCAGCGCATCAGCACGGCAGGCATCTCTACGAGGAGGGGCAGGCCAGTGACCAAGCTAGACGAAGAGGAGAAGGAGGAGAAGAGGTAGAGCAGGTAGAATAAAAAAGGAGAAGCACATACCAGGGAGGAGGTAGCCGACGGGCTCTTGGCGGCCAAGGCGGCGCGCGCCGGAGCACGGCGGCACCAGGCCCGGCCAAGCCAAGCCTGGCGACCACCACCGCACCCTAGCGCTGCACCACGCGCAGGTGAGGCGCCTGGAGGAAGGGCCGTGACCTCTCCAACGCGCGGCGGCGGCGGACGCCAACGACCTGGCGCACTGGAGCGACGATGGCGAGCGAACGGCGACGCCCGTGACAGATCGGCGTGGACCATCTGGTTCGCAGTCGAACGGCGACCCAGATCCACAGCATCTCGTCGCCGGCGACGGCCTGAGGCGGCGGAAATAAATCGGCGACGGCGGAGGCGATTTCGGTCGCAGGAGCCGAAGGGGATTAGGGTTCGAGAGCGAGGGAGGACGACGAAGCGACTGGTTCGGTTGGACCGAGCCCACTGGGCTGGTCCAACCTAACCCATTGGGCCACCTGACAGGTGGGACCCAGGGGTAAATGTGTCATTTCACATTTTAAAATAAACAAGAAACTTTGAAAATGAATAGAAAATGATTCAATGCTCTAAAAAAATAATTAAAAATATGAAAAAAGATCAGCATAAAATTCTCTATCATAATAAAATACAAAAGAGAATTTTTGAAGACAATTAAGAATAAGTCTTCATTTGATGATTTAAATAATCATTTAAATCACACATAAAATTTTCAATAATAAAAATAAGTCCATTAATGCATTTGGACTTCAAAAACACCTTGACAACATTTCAAGGTTGTATTTACACTAAATATAGTATCTCCAAATTATTCTTAGTAATAACCTCTTACATGAAATAATAACGACATCGGAAGGGGGGAAACAAACCCTAAAACTCGGAACCATGCATAATTGCTTCTTTAACCATTGCCCTTATCGGACAATGATGCTATTTTTCAGAACCGAGAGGACAAGGGTCAGTCCACACCATCCAACTGCAAAACTTTGCAGTGTTCAGGCAAGTTCATCGCTTGCTCATGTTATTTGAGTATCTTTATCAAATTACTTGCAAAGTACTATGATTACCACTATTGCATAAAAACCAAAACCACTACTTTCATAACTATGCATATGAATATGTGGTTGGCAATGGAACCATGGATTGTGTTGATATGGTGGAGGTTCCATTGCAAGGGTTTATATCCATCTAGGATTAAACAACAAATGTCGTCCAGTGATTCTTGTGCCGTAATACCCGTGTTAACCATAAGATCCGGAGTGGGACGGAGTAGTCAAAAGTGTTTCCACCTCTCGTTCATCAACGGATGCGTTTTACCGTAGACACTTGTATCTGTCAGGGCAAGCGGTTAGCTGGGGAAGCCTTAAGTCCCTACGGCATAGTCCGTAGACACTTGTCGCTCGAAGTGCAAGCGGTTGGCTGGGGAAGCCTTAAGTCCCCACGGTATTGCGGTCTATGATGGGTTGCAGCTACCGGCGAAGGAGTTTGGTTAACGAGTCCCAAACTGTTGTCGTGGTCGGGGTCCACCCGTGAGTGGGAATAATGGGACCGGCGAGGACCCAGGGTCGGGGTATGCAACAAAGGGTGGGTGTTCGAGGTAGCGGAGGAACATGATTGGCTAGACCTTATACCGGGCCTCACACCAAAGGAAGTGTGGACGGGAAAGCTGCCCGGTTGGCACCAAGGTTAAGATCTCTTATGGGTAAAGCAACACACCTCTGCAGAGTGTAAAGAACTGTGACCTGTCACTCCCTGTTCCGGGATAAGGAACTGCGAACGCGGCCGGAAAGGAGCTCCATAAAGTTCTAGTAAACCGGTGAAGGCTGACGGACATAGCTCTTTGGAATAAAAGCAATCTCTTGAAGAAATGTTTACCAAAACTTGCATTGGTATTAGACTTTCTGGTCTAATATCGTAGCTAGTGCATTAAACACCTCTTCTCTATAATGAACTTGTTGAGTACGCTCGTACTCATACCACTCTTAAATCCCATGCTTAGATTGTCTGAATCATCTGGAGGAGGACTACGACAACAATGAAGGAGCCGAGATCATCGGCTATGAAGAACCAGACCTCTCTGGAGGTATTGAGGGCGTAGACTACCTCATCGTCTACGGAACCGGGGAGACTTCCGGAGGAGATCAAGCCTAGAGACATCCAGTAGTAGTATTAACCGAGCAGCCCGAACTCTTAGTATTTAGCTGCTCGAGGCAATAAATGTATAATTTAATGAGACTCTTATATTGTAAGCTAAGTTGGGTTCACCTCGAACCCAGGAGTATTCCTCTTAGGACCCAAGAGGAGCTCCAAGACAATATATGTATGATGGTTGTAATAATAAGTGAATGAGTTATGGACCCTGCTATGTTCTGTTGTACTACTCTTAGGGATGTAATATTTGCGGAATGGTACTTCGTGAATGTTATATCAACGACTGGCATACTACAATATGCAGTGGTATGCAGGGTCACCACATAAAAGGACGCTGATCGCTTCCTATTTTCATGTGAATCTTTTCTTCTTTTCCTATGCCCATTGAATGTGTAAGTGTAAGTGGCGTACACAATTTTTTTTCTTGATACTGCCTCTTATTCCTTTCTCTTTGATATGTTCACGTGTGAACCAAATAGATTTTACGTGCCATAACTTTACTTTCGTACACATCTATTATTGTACGTAACACTTCTTATCTTTTAATCTCGGACGTTAATTTTAAAATCTTTGGTTTATATTTTTTGAGTATATGCGGACTAACCCCGATGCCTCGAAAAACACCTTTATTTTTCCTTTTAGTATATAAAAATAGATAGATGTCAAGAAAAAAAGTGAGGATAATAAAAGATGAACTACCGATGGTTGTGGGCGTACGGATGGTAGCACGCGATATTGTTTCTTAATGATGAACTACACGTTTTTTTTTGAGCAAGCGAGGGGCACCTTCCATCTCCCTTCTATTTCCCTTTTTTCTTTAAGGAATAATGAACAGTGTTTCCTTAACCATGCCCACACGTTTGTTTTTACCTGCTTAGACTTTTGCCTCTAAAATGGAAGATTGGGTACTATTTTAGTTTTCTTTCCGGGCTGGTGTATGTATGTGTGGAACGTGACATATCTTGTATGTTCACGAAATATGAGCTCTTACATGTACGTAAATTTATTAAATCCTAGCCATTAAATTATAGATCTAAGAGCTAAAATAATTCTAATGATGTGGATTAACCTCAAGTCTCTATTTTGGACCTCCGTATTTTGCTTTTAGTATATAATAGATAGATGAACTGGTTATTTCCGTTAACAGATCGCTTACTCTATATTGTATTCGTCCAAAATCTGCAGAATCATTAAATTATAATTATACTAAACACTTTTACTTATTTACAATTTGACATCAAAATTTTAAACTATATTTTTCATTCTATTTAACAACATTAACCACATAATTGTAATTGCACTCGTAGTTAGAAAATAAATTTAGTATTTTACAATTCAAAAGTTAATCATAGTTACAAGAACGTCAATATTATAGTATAAATAAAATTTTATCATCTAAATTATGTTAATTTTTATAATTTATCTTGGAACATTCTGTTGGACTGAATTCCGTTTAAATCCTAAGAAAGCAGCCTAAGAGTTGTTTCCTTCACCCGGTGTTTCAATTTGTTTGATCTACTTTCGACAACTCACACTGGACATCTTATATGTATGTGTTCTTTCGTGTTTGTGCCTATGTGAGTACCTATGATATTATTTGATATACGGTTATACGAATTATGTGACATAAAATTCTCAATATCCTAATAGAGTTTGTTTTTTTTTTTTTTTTGGATTGTCTACCATAATTCACAATTCACATCTCATGAGAATTTTCCTACTAACGTGAGGTTTCCTGCTCAAGTACTGACGCTGCCTCTGTAAACTCACTCTAGGTAGCGTCGGATTGAACAAAGTGATGAAAGATATTGGAAGGCCTATTCAATTATTGTACTTCCTCCACTCCACACGAATTTATGGATCTATGTATTGTCTATTATAAGTATACCTTCATCTCATCTAAGTTAATTGTCGTAGGTTCAATGAACCTAGAAATATTTAGGATATGCGAGATCGTCAACCCCTTCCGATCTCATAGGTAGACAAGGGTGGGATGCAATTTGCACGAGCCCCTTTGTCACCCCGAGACGGACATATAGGTCTACTAGGGCACACAAAAAAGAGCAGGAGGGCACGGGAGGGAAGTCGCACTCACGAGCACGACTCAAACCTTGAATCTTGCCCTAGGTTGAGGGTGTCACCACGGAGATCGTCAAAAATCCTAGGAGAGAGAAATCAAACTTCAAGTATAACCGTACTCACCCAAGGTGGTGCTTGAGTGTAACGTTGTCCGCTTTGCTAAATTGGCCTCAACGGCCGTGGAACGCCAAAGGACGGTATGCCCGCCAAGATGTCATATATTTTACTCATTGCGTGCTACTCGCGCTAGCTTGGGCTTGGGCTTATTAGGGTTAATTGGGGGCGGGGGGTGGTGGTGATTTCTTGCTCGCATGTTTTCCTAGCTCCACAGATGCAAAAATTGGCAGTTTGGTTGGCAATCAGGTAACGTGTTGTTGGCTAGCAGAAACCTTAAAGTATTATCGGGCCTGTCCCGAGAGGCCCGCTGGAATCGAGCGTTGTCGCTAGGACAGCGCTTGCGGACGCAAAATAGAGAAGGCGTGTGCAGGGGAGTATGGCGAGAGGTTGAAAATTTGCTCCACAGTTTGGAGCGAAATGTAGCCTCACCACCCTCTTATCGGTCAACACCAGTGGAGAACAAATCCTTCCTCACCTTTCCTCTCAGGTAGCGAAGGACATGGCTGCGAAGATTTAATCTACGGCACCGGCTGCTCTGACTTCGTAGATCATCGGCACCGCATCCATCACCCACTTGTCTCACACTTTGGCAGAGACGGAGCTCGCAGCTGCGGCATTGGCGACCCCTCTTCATCTCCTGCACCCTATTTCCCCGTCGTCTCCAGCTCCGGTAGCATGGTGCCGGCTTCAAACAAGGCTATAAGTACCTACACCCCCCCCCCCCCAACATTAGCTATTTAGCTTGTTTCTTTTAACTTCTAGTCGATTTCGTTGTAACTTATGCAATATCCAATTAATTAGGAGAAGCAAATGAAGCTTTTCATTCACGTAGCTGCCCTCATCGCTGTGATTTAGGCCTGGATGCATTTGATCCACCATATTTTGATTCGTTGCAACTACAAGTCCCCCGTCATGATGCTCCAATGTTTGAATGGGACAAAAAGAGGATGCCAAATCTCAAGTACATCTAGGTATCACATATAACATATATAAAACCAACTAGATAGCCACCAAAACATATTTTGCACCCAGGAATCGCACATGGAGCTCAAACTTGTGTCCTCACAGCACCAACCAATAACACCATTTCTCCATTCCTCGCCCTCTGACGGTGCACCATTCTCGTCGCCGTCTCCATCATCTTCTTCGCGCCCAGCTGCAGAATGTTAGCTTTAATCTTGATTTAGCTTTGTATCTGCATTAGTTCCTTTCGTTTTGCATATAGTTAGTAGAAATTCTGTAGTTAGACCGGCAAGGTGCATGCGTCAAGTAAGCCAGGCAGACACGCAAGGCGAGATGCTGGTGCGGCCGTGCGAGACGGCGTACTGGCGAAATGCGGTTGTGCAGGCTCTGGGTTGTTGGCTGCATGCGGGCTGTAAGTTATCTGCAAGTGTGGCCGGGTCGTGTGGCACCTAGAGGGATTCTAGGAGAAGATCGATCAGGTTGCTGTTAGTGCGTGAGTGCATGCGCATAGTTAGTTGAGTTAGTGGCCGGCGTGGTCGATCTAGCTGCATGGGTTAGTGCGTGCGCGTGTTAGCCTATTTATAGCACTTGTAATCAGCATGTTTACTTTGACAAGAGAAGAGAAATAGAGACAAGAAAAAGCTCGGCTGTGTGAGGCAGCGCGAGGCCAAAATCTCTGTATCTTTTGTTCCTGTGATAACTACGTGAAGTAGTAGAGAGAGAGGCCAAGGAGCTGAGCCATCAGCTCCTACACAGAAGTGTCTTGTCTGACTCCTTGTGCAAACCTTCCTAGAACAACAACAACGATGAAGTAAGAAAGGCAATCTCACAAGGAGTCCTCACAGTATGTTTCTCAAAAGTGACTCTCTTTCTCGTTTTCCATATGGCCCAACAAACAACAGATATGCCAATCATAAACAAATTATCCCCGTAAGTAAGAAAAGCATGGAACCAAGAGAACTTCTGCCAAAGATTACTGGGACAATATTGAGTTCGTAGGATCTTTCCAACTATGCCCCAAACACATTTAGCTATAGAGCATCCAAAGAATAGACGGTGAGCAGTTTCCACTTGTCTACAAGAAGAACAAATAGGAGAACCTGGCCACTTTCTTTTTTCTTGTTATCCCGAGTGAGCACACCGTCGTGGAACAACGGCCACATGATTTTTTTTATCTTCGATGGGAGCTTAGCCGACCAAATCGACCTGAAGTGACTACCAGAGATATTCTTTTCCAGATGTTGATACATAAACTTTGTTGAAAACAAACTATTTTTAGTGAAAGACCAAGAAATAGAATCAGGTTGCTCACATAAGGGTACCCTCCTGACAATATCGACCATTTGATTCCAGTGACTCAAGATCATCCCAGATAAGTTTCTTCTGAAATCAAGGTTACACTCTCTCTCGACGGCACTCTTTCCCAACCAATATTAACTTTCCTACCAACTTGGTAGTGTTCCCTGACACTCAAGATGGCTTTCCAGCTGGGAGAATCAAACATTGTACTCTTAATACCAATGAAGGGTTTATTTTTGAGATACTTTGCCTTAATGATGTCTTGCCCTTTTAGTGTTTGCATCGTACTGTGTCCATTCCATTGAGGTCACATTGACATGAAAATGTTTAATCAAATGATGTTATTAGTATGTTTGCTCACTTTGGTCATAGTACCTCAGTGTGAGTTGAAAACAAAGTGGAAGTGATACATATGTTGTAACGCTCGTATGTGATAGTTTGTGAAGTGAGAATATGGATATTGTTATTTTTCCTTGTTTTTCATGACACATATACACTACTTTTTCTTTGAGGACTAGTGACTTCTTTTATTACTCAATCATAATTTGTACAATAGATGTATCGGGGAGGGGCAGTGATGGCTTAGAGCATCCCCAGCCGTTGGGGCTCCCCAGGCAGAAATCCGGCGCTATTTAGCGCGGGATGGATGTATTTTTTGGCCTGGGGAGGCCCATTTTCCCAGTGGCGAGCCCATGGTCGCCTTCACCCACCGCGTGCATAGCGACGGTGTCGCCGGGAAGGGCAACCGTCGGAGTGCCCTCGTCGCTTTGAACCGCCGTAATAATGGTCCGCGAAGTGGTTTGGAGAGCCCAAACGCCTCGTCGGGAACGGTCGAAGTAGCCTCGACGCGACAACCGCCGTAATGGAGCATGAACTCCGCGGAAGAGCAACCGCCGCTCTCGAGACCTACATAAACGGTTTCCAACGGCCGACGCCATTCATATATTCTCTCCTCACCATCTTCTGTCAACCATGAGCGATCGCTCTTGGCCATCGGACACCGACAGCGAGGGGAAGGCGCCTGGATGGCGCCATTGGTGGGATCCAGCTGCATCGTCCAGCAGCGACGATTCCCCCCCGCCGGCCAGCGAGGACGAATGGGATGACGACGAGGAGGAGGACGAAGAGGCCGAGGAGCAGGCCGAGGAAGAGGCCGAGGAAGAGGAGGAGGAGCAGGAGGAGGAGGAGGAGGACGAAGAGGCTGATGAGGACGCTAACGACGAGGAGGACTCAACTTCCTCCGACGAGGAGGTGACGAGCCGGAAGCGTCGCCGCCACGACGATGAGGCGGGGCCATCTAGGAAGAAGAAATAGTTAAAGTTTGTTTTAAAGTTTTTATATGTAATTTTTATGTTTATTCGAATTATATATAATTTGTCTATGTTGCACCACTTGAGAGTTCAAAGCTTTCGTTCGACGATGGTAGTGCCGTAGATCGGGAAGACGAGGGTAGTGCCGTAGATCGGGAAGACGAGGGTATTGCCGTAGAAACCCATGCCATTGTCGCTGACAGGTCGGGGCCACCAAACGGTTCCCGCGATTTTCTCTCATCCGGAGTCCCCGAGCGCTCCCTGGGGGGCCGGGGATGGCCTGGGCTCTCCGGACGGATGAAAGGCCTAATCCGGACGAAAACGAGGAACCGTGGGCGCGATTGGGCCGTTTTCGTCCATCCGGATGACAAAACGCCGTCCTGGGGGCCTCGTCGGGGGGGACGGCTGGAGATGCTCTTAGGGGTCACAAGTGGCGACCATGATCAACAAAGATGTAGTTGTGAGCTAAGTCATGAGCCTTTTTTTTAGAACATGAGCCTCCAACGCATCAACGCATGATCAACACCGCCGCCAACGCATCCGCCTCCGTCGCCCAGGCCGCCTCCGCTGCCGTCGCCTCCTCCCGCAGCTGCTGCTCCAGCGCCTCCCACCGTTGACGGTGATGGAGCTCCCGCTCCATGCGCGCTCTGCACGCCACCGCTCGCCCATCTCCTCCGCCCGGCGCCGCCGCGCCTCTTCCGCTGTGGCGGCGTCGAACACCAATATGGTGTCCGCCGGCGCCACCTCCTCCAACGCTTCATTCTCCGCAGCTTCCGGGCCAACGTCGAACTCCTGCGGTGGTGGAGGTGGAGACGGTGGTGGAGGGAACTGGTCGGCGCCAGCGCGGTTCATCGTTGCGTAGGTGTTGTGTATGCGATGAGGCATGTGCTTGCGGCGGAGAAAGGGATGCGGGTGGATGTGGTGGCTACCTTTGAGCGGGGGAGGCCTTTTATAGACGCCGACGTCGCGAGAAGAGACGGGAAGAAAGCGTTGGAAGAGGCCAGAAATGGCGGGAAGAAAGTGTGGGAATGAGCGGTGGCGTGTGAACGCCGGCAACGCATGGATGTTGTGCAGCGCCGACGAGATGTCTCGCCTGCCCCTCCGTCACCATTAAGGTAAAGCTGCGACGATTCGTTCGTGTGTCGCTGACGCGTCAGGCCCGCCACTGCCGGGCGTTGATCATGGGCATCCCTTGCCTTGGTTGAATATAGATAGTGGCACTTGCTGTAGCATCGATCTAGACTAGATCTATGGCAGCACCCTATGCATGAACAACGGCACTCGTACAATAACTTTGCTTGGAGGGAAAGCTCATACTCCAATAATTGGATCGACCTATGGAATGCCTTCCGTCACTTGTTCATATCCAAATCTAGCTGAAAGCGCCTCTAAAAAGAAGCTAGCTCAAAGTGGCTTTATAGAGGTAGCCTGAATCCTCGAGCAGGAAATGCTCCTGGGATGGCAATGGCAGCTTATAAAACATGCGTCCAGCGACCTCTGGAAGCCAAATAAACTACTAGTAAGATGAATAGATACACCAATGGGTCTAAGATAGACAGAAATGTATAGAAAATGTATGTGAAGATAGACGGAAATGTATAGAAAATGTATGTGGGGATACACCAATGAGAGTGGACTAATAGAACCCGGCGGTATGTGAACCTGCTTAAGTCAGCATCTCATTAGTCCAGAAAATGTATGTGGGGTTCGCTGCTGCAGTGTGTTGTACGTATGCCACAGTAAAATACATGTGTGGTCCTCCCCATCCCCCCATCGCATCCTCTCCCCTGCCACCTATCCATCCCCTCGCCTACAGCGGTTCAAGGCCGCCGTGGCCGACTGCGCCGCGCACAGCCGTATGCGCCTGCTGCTGCAGTTCCTCAGCATCCTCCCCGTCGTCGGCGCCCTGTCCCCAACGCCACGTCGACAGCGCCCTGTCCCCGACGCCACGTCGACGATGCCCACGTCTCCGACGCCAGCTCGACGGCGTCAGGTCCCCGACATCGACCCGTCCTAGACGGCGCCCTGTCCCCGGCGCCGCCCCGTCCTCGTCGCCACCATGTCCTCGACGACGCCCCCGTCTCCGACGCCAAATCGACGGCGCCATGTCCCCGACGCCGATCCGTCCGAGACGGCGCCCTGTCCCCGATGCCGCCCCGTCCTCGAGGCCGCCATGTCGTCGACGCCGCCCCCATCCCCGACGCCAGCTAGACGGCGCCCTGTCCCCGACGCCGCCCCATCCCCATCGTTGCCTTGTCCTCGACGCGGCCTTGTCCCTCAACGCCAGCCACGTACCGGATCAGGCGCATCGACTAGCGCCGAGTCGCCCTCCGCCGCTAACCACCACCGCGCGGGCCTGCACCACCACAGGCAGGAACGCCCGCGATGGTGTCCACCTCCGCCCTACGCCCGCTCCTCTGCCGACCGCCCGTCCGACGGCTGCCGCGCCTACGCCATCAGCCCCTCCTCGCGCTCGCGCCGCCGCCGTTCGAGCCGACGGCCGCCCGCTACTGGTGTTGTTACTATGGAGGAGTGGAGGACTGAGGAGAGAGAGGGCGTGATTTGGGGGAGACCCGCCGCCCCACTCTTCTCTTAACTGCATTTGGCCCACCTCTGTATTGTATTTGTATCGCGCGTGGATTCGGAAAAGTAGATCAGCTGTTGTGTGGGCCCCACCAAACACATGGACCAATGGCAGCCTAACTTCCACCAGGAGCATATGCCGGCCGGTTCAACGATGCACTTTCCGAAATGTATAAGACTACTCATAGTGGAGGTAACTAATATAATAATATACACCTAAATATAATGCCACGTAGACATTTAGGATGTGTTCGGTTCTGGAACGGCGTGGAATGGAACGGAGAGGTTCCGTTCCAGAGGAATGAATGGTTCCATCCCCGTGTTTTGTTTGGACAACAAGCATGAACGGAATGGTACCATTTTTTTGTTTGGGTTGAGGAATTGGATGGCAGAACGGAATAAGGTTAAACTAATATTTTGTCTCAAAATCGTAATTAACAATGGCAAATGGTCATTTGTCGTCGTGGTGAACAGATAGATGCCATAGGATTCGGGGGAGGTTTTGTGATTAGATGGGATGAACTTCCGGATGGTTTCCTCAAGAACTTAGCCAAGGCTAGAGGTTGAAGAAGAAAGACATAAGGAAGAACTCGCTCTAGATCATCTTCTTTATTGATCTCCACAGGTTACAAGTTTCTCAGTACATGTGTTCGTGCCCGTGAAGAGGGCTGCCCCCTCTCCTTATATAGGGGAGAGGGTGGCTTACAGGGCAAGAAACCCTAATGGCATCTTTGACTAGACAAACTACTTTACAAAGCTACTTTAAACATAGATGACACCGGGGTCTTCTTTAATCAGGGATGCTGATGTCCTCCGGCTTCTTTCATCGTCATCCTCCTCTTTATCGTCAGCCCTTCGTTTAACGCTACTTTGCTTAGCTCATCTTTGTCTTCTAGCTCTGGAGAGAATCTTTGACCAGTCCTGCCGACTTGCTCTTCTTTCCGGTAGCCCGGTGTCTTCTTTACCCGGTTCCGGCATACCCCTCTTGGGGATACCGGCTTAGCCTCACTTAGCCAACTTCTTATCTTTGTGCTCCGGTACAAACATTAAACCGGTATCTTGATGGCTCAAACCATTCGGTTTGGCATGCCTTTGGCATACCGGGGGTCATCCCCCCAACATTAGTCCCCGAAGCTGGTATAGTCTGGCGGATTCTATCCAACAGACCATGCCAGGTTCTCACGTCTTTGGATACCGGTTTAATCTATCCGGCGCTGAGCTTAGATCCGGCATCTTTGCCCGGACTTACGTTATTTCTCTTAGCAAGGCATTTTCCGGTATCATATCCTCCGGCATCTTAGTCATTAACTCTTTCCTTGGCGAAGTCGAGAATTTCTCGGGTACTGTGCCTGTCAGTGACATGCGCACTGTGTCTGACGCGCCAGTGTCAGGGGTCACTTCCCTTCGGCTTATGCGCCAACATTTATGGCGCCACACCGGATCCTCGCGGCCGTTCCGGATCTGTGTGGCCTCCCTGTGGCATGTTGATTTCCGCGCGTGTATCTGCACGCCACGTGGCGGCCCACGAGGCGAACCGCCGCGGCCCGACGGTTTTCGGCCCACTTTCCCTTCTCTCTATATAAGGGCGGAGCGGTTCCTCTTCATCCTCTTCTTCGCATTCCCCACTTCCTCGCGCACAGTGCCTTTGCCCTCTGCGCCTCCGCCGCTCCGTTCGCCGTTCGAGCTCCGCCGCCCGACGAACCTCCGCTACTGCTCCGCCGGACGCCGCTGAACTTCACCGCGTGAAGAACCTCTGCGGCGCTCCTGTCGCAGTCGCGGCATTGGTGATTTCTCAAGCTTCTCTCCACCTCGCCGCCGACGGACTTCCTCGCCAACCGCAAGCTCACCATTCCTCCGGCGAGCCACTTCTTCTGCGACTCCGCCGCCTCAGGTTAGGCCCGATACATCTTTACCTCTTCTCTCTTAGCTTTCCAGATCTTGGGCCGGTAGAGTATTTATCCCCTCTTTATTTTGCTTTTTCTCTTACTCGTAGATCTTCGCGCGAGGGTCTTTTTGGGGAAAACTGTTTTTTGGTAGATTCCGGTGTTGTCCAGATCTACATGTCTAGCGAAGAGTCTCTCCTTGCCTCCTCTTCTAGTAGTCAAGGCAGTAGGACCTCCGACGGGCTAACTGAAGATCTCGCCCGAATGGAAATAGAATCCAGCAAGGATCAAGAGGTCGGCACCTCCAGCCGGGCCCCCGGAAAGGATCTTTCCGGTATCACACGTGGAGCCTGGAGAGGTTCCGACGTGACTCGACACGAGATCGACTGGCTCTACCGGTCCAGGAGAATACCGGATGGAGTCTCCTGCCGGCTTCCTCGTGACGAGATCGAACCGGTGCTTGAACCCGGTGAGGTCGTTGTTTTCCTTGCTCACTTTGAGCGTGGCTTCGGCCTTCCTGCCTCCGATTTCTTCCGCCAATTCCTCGATTTCTATCGACTCCAGCCTCACCATCTTCCCGGCAACGCCTTTTTTATCTTTCTTGTTTTGTGGCCTTCATGGAAGGCTACATCGGCATCCGTCCCGCTCGTGAGACGTTTGCCCGCTTCTTTTCTCTCCGGATCAACTCGGTCCAGGGCAAGGACATTCCCAAGCCCAAACCCCCCGTACAATGCGGGTCTTGTATCATCGGCTCCCGCCAAGGGAGCCCCTTTTTTAAGTTCAACGGCCTCGAGTCTTGCCGGTTGTGGCAGACGACGTTCTTCTACGTGAAGAACAAGAGCGCCACTGACCTCATCAACTTGTCGCCCTTCAATCCGGCGCCGCCCGCCAAGATCAACTGGAACTACAACCCTGGTATGGATCACATAGAGACGAACCGGGTGGTACGCTTCATGTTGAAGCTGATGAAGGATACCAAGATTTGCTCCGATGATATTATCCGCACCTTCATCTGCCGCCGGGTGCTTCCCCTTAAGCGCCGCGCTCACAAGATGAGCGAGATGTACGGCCCTGGCGATCCCACCAAGATCACCGGCCTGCCCTTGAGCAAGGCGGATGTGGTCCTGAAGGCTAATCAAATATGCCAAACGGACATGCCGGATGATTGGGAGTGGGGCCTCCGGCCCCTCAGTTCCACTAACCCTCCGACCCAAGAAGTAAGAAATTACGCAACTTGGGCCGGTTTACCGGTAACTTTTATACTGTGACTAACCCTTTTTTTCTTTTGTTTTCAGGCCAGGGACCGCTTCCCCCGCATTGACTCAGATCGGCGAGGCCCTTGCCGGAAGCGGCCTTTGGACAAGGTTGATCCGGATCCCTTCGTCCCTTGGTACGAACTCAAGATGGGTCGTCTCCCCACTCAGCGCCCTGGTAACCCCTCTGCGGTTTCCGTCGATGAGCTCCCCATGCATGAGGTAGTTTCCTCTTCCGGTCTCTCATATTCTGTTGCCTATTTCCTTCTGTAGACGTTCCCTCAGCTAGCCCCGAACCACAGGTCCACGAGCACGTGCCTCCCCTGCAGGCCGAGGCCGGGGATGAATTCCTGAATAAGCTCATGCCCCAGAGCAAGAAGAACAAGGCGCCTGCTGCTGACGCCGGCCCTAGCCAAGCTCCTCCTGCCAAACGCCCTCGGACGGAATTCCTTGGGGGAAAGCAAGTAGGCACGAAGCGCTACAAGCATAAGCAGATGCCGGTTTCTTCCGGGTAAGTTCCTTATTTCTCTTTTTGCTTGTTTCGTTCTTACCAAGTTCTTTTCCGGTTGCTTTTTTCCAACCCTTTCTTTTTCTCTCTTTCAGCCCCGCGCTCAAGCTTGGCTCCAAGCCGGAGGGCTCTGCCGGCTCCGCAAGGACCTCAACTCCTCCTCCTCACTCAAGCCCGGCACCATCTGGTGCCGGCAACACCTCTGCCTCCCCTCCGGGAGGCACTACAAGTTCGGGGCGCGCGGCCCCTACACCTCCTGATCACCGCGTGGAGGAGGATCTCACCTCCCCTCCTGAGACCCAAGACACCGGCGCCAGCAACACCGGCGCCGACGACGAAACTGCCGGGCGGGCGGAACCTCTGGTTCCTCCTGGCCCGAAGAAGAAGAAGAAGAAGCAGCCAAGCTCTTCCCCCAGCAAGGCCGCGCCGGATACTTCCGCGCCGGCCTCTTCTGCACCGCACCCGGAAGCTCCTACCCTCGAGCCTACCGGGACTACTCCAACACCGCCGCCAAGCCAAGGACCTCCCGCGGCCAAGCCAAAGCCGCCGCCGGAGACCCCCAAGATCACCAAGTTCCTCAAGCCGGGGCTTCCCGGGGAAAGGCCGTCGAGGGCAGCGCCTCGGCCGGCTCGCAGTCTCTAGTGCTGCACGTCGGGCCTGCCGGCTGCCGCGGTCCCGGAAAAACCTTCCGGCCTCCTGGGCCGGATTGTTGAGCTGAAGCGCGAGGGCCGGGACACGGGGCACCTTCTCCCCTATGCCCAAAAATGGAACGATGCGGACATCTCTGCATCCACCCGTGGCTTGGGGAAGGACCGCCTTCCAGCGCCAGATCCTGCTGGGCCCCGGTCCACTGAAGAACACTTCATGCGGCTCAAGCGTGCCGTGAAGGAGTTCGACAGTGCGTGGTACGACGCCACAAGCAACGTGGTGGTAAGTTTCGCCAACTTCTTTGCAACTTTTTCGTTGATGCCGGTTTCTTTCTTTCCGGATCTTGTCTATCCTCCCAGTCCCCGAGTTTCGTGTTGAGAGCATAGCTCTTAGCGCGAAACTTAACTAGAAACGCGCGAAACCGGCATAGCCAGTCCCCGAGTTTCGGGTTAAGATCTTTGCTCTTAGCGCGAAACTTAACTAGAAACGCGCGAAACCGGCATAGCCAGTCCCCGAGTTTCGGGTTAAGATCTTTGCTCTTAGCGCGAAACTTAACTAGAAACGCGCGAAACCGGCATAGCCAGTCCCCGAGTTTCGGGTTGATAACATGGTTTCTTTCTTTCTCACAATTGTCTTCTTTTGAACAGAGCACCGCGGTGAAGGAGATATGCCCTAGAGGCAATAATAAAGTGGTTATTATTTATATCTTTATGTTTATGATAAATGTTTATATATCATGCTATAATTGTATTAACCGAAACATTAGTACATGTGTGATATGTAGACAAACAAAGAGTCCCTAGTATGCCTCTTAACTAGCTTGTTGATTAATGGATGATTAGTTTCATAATCATGAACATTGGATGTTATTAATAACAAGGTTATATCATTGTATGAATGATGTAATGGACACACCCAATTAAGCGTAGCATAAGATCTCGTCATTAAGTTATTTGCTATAAGCTTTCGATACATAGTTACCTAGTCCTTATGACCATGAGATCATGTAAATCACTTATACCGGAAAGGTACTTTGATTACATCAAACACCACTGCGTAAATGGGTGGTTATAAAGGTGGGATTAAGTATCCGGAAAGTATGAGTTGAGGCATATGGATCAACAGTGGGATTTGTCCATCCCGATGACGGATAGATATACTCAGGGCCCTCTCGGTGGAATGTCGTCTAATGTCTTGCAAGCATATGAATAAGTTCATAAGAGACCACATACCACGGTACGAGTAAAGAGTACTTGTCGGGAGACGAGGATGAACAAGGTATAGAGTGATACCGAAGATCAAACCTCGGACAAGTAAAATATCGCGTGACAAAGGGAATTGGTATCGTATGTGAATGGTTCATTCGATCACTAAAGTCATCGTTGAATATGTGGGAGCCATTATGGATCTCCGGATCCCGCTATTGGTTATTGGTCGGAGTGAGTATTCAACCATGTCCGCATAGTTCACGAACCGTAGGGTGACACACTTAAAGTTGGATGTTGAAATGGTAGAACTTGAATATGGAATGGAGTTCGAATATTTGTTCGGAGTCCCGGATGAGATCCCGGACATCACGAGGAGTTCCGGAATGGTCCGGAGAATAAGATTCATATATAGGAAGTCATATTCCAAGTTTGGAAATGATCCGGTGCATTTATGGCAGGTTCTAGAAGGTTCTAGAAAAGTCCGGAAGAAATCACCATGGAAAGTAGAGTCCCGGAGGGACTCCACCTTGCATGACCAGCCAACCCTAAAGGGGAGGAGTCCAAGGTGGACTCCCCTAGGGTGGCCGGCCAACCCACCTCAAGGAAAGGTGGGAGTCCCACCTTGGGTAGGACTCCCTCCTTGAGTAGGTTTCCCACATATGGGAGGTTTTAGTGTTGGGGTCTTATTCGAAGACTTGGACTAGAACTCTTGGTGCTTCCACCTATATAATGAGGGGCATAGGAGAGGGGGCTGACCACTTCAAGCCTCAGCTTTGGCCGCACCCCTTAGAGGGCCGGCGCCCAACCCCCCTCTCTCCCCAAACCCTAGTGGTCTCTCTCCTCCACCACATCCCGCACGCTTAAGCGAAGCTCCGCCGGATTTCTCCACCACCACCGACACCACGCCGTCGTGCTGTCGGATTCAAGAGGAGCTACTACTTCCGCTGCCCGCTGGAACGGGGAGGTGGACGTCGTCTTCATCAACAACCGAACGTGTGACCGAGTACGGAGGTGCTGCCCGTTCGTGGCGCCGGAACCGATCGTGATCAAGATCTTCTACGCGCTTTTGCAAGCGGCAAGTGAACGTCTACCGCAGCAACAAGAGGCTCATCTTGTAGGCTTTGGAATCTCTTCAAGGGTGAGACTCGATACCCCCTCGTTGCTACCGTCTTCTAGATTGCATCTTGGCTTGGATTGCGTGTTCGCGGTAGGAAATTTTTTGTTTTCTATGCAACGTTATCCTACACGCGGATGCCCGGAAGCAGCTCTTCGAGGAGCTTCTCTGGGAGCATCGGGACCTTGCCGAGGCCCACAGCCACTGCCAAGGTTTATTTCCTTTCTTTTCCTCCGGCATCTTTTTACCGGAATGTTTTCTTCTTTAACACTTACGAATCTTTTGTTCAACAGCTGTTCCGGAAGCTACCCTTGAGACCCTGAAGGCCCAGATTGCCACTCTCCAAGGTGTCACTTTTTCTTTTCC